>NC_133776.1:11212798-11420402 GCF_003597395.2 Chelonoidis abingdonii | reverse complement strand
TTCGTATTTTATTGTTAAATTCCCACCACTTCCTTTTTCCTTTAATAAAGAAATTAATTGGCACCCCACCTGTGTGGTAATTGCTCCCCAAGATCCCATATACCTGCTGGCAGGGACAATGGTCACATACAAATTTTTCCACAGGAGCCCTGTGCATAGATTGGACCTACTCTGGGGATGAATCAGGATTGTTTACTGAAGGAGTCAGGTGTATGTAGCATATCTGCTTTATGCATTGCAGAAGTTGGAAGGTGTGTAGTGAATAAGGCAGGGGAGTACAGGAAGAGAAAGGACAGTCTCATAGTTAAGGCAGTTGAATGCTATTGTGGAGGACTGGATTCTATTCCTGCCTCTGCCACAGAGTTCCCATGTGATACTAGGCAAGTAGCTTAAGCCAGACTTTTCATAGGTGTCCACTGGCTGTGTGTTCCTTATTTTCTGAGTACCAAAACTGAGACCTTGGGGTCTGATTTATGAAAGTGCTCAGGTCTCTCAACTACAGCTGAAGTCAATGGAAACTGTGCTTTGAATATGCAAAGTGCTATATAATGTTAAATTCCCTGGAAAATCAGGCCGTAGGCCTCTCAGATGGGGCACACAAAATTAGTGGACACTTTTGACCTTAATCTTTCTGTGACTCAACTCCTCGTCTTAAAATGGGGATAATATCCCCCAGGTCACATGGGAATTGTGAAGATTATTTAATGTTTTCATGAAACAACTCAAATTCTATAGTGATGAACACCATAGAAAAGTCCAGGGGGGAATCAGTAATTCTGTATTCATAGCAGAGTTTGACTAGTGTGCAGTAAATAAGGCATGGTGCCACACGAACAACAAAGATAAGGCAAAATATTGAATAGCTGCTTATGAATTAAGCACTGTCCATCCTGTGTACTGAGGTAGGGATCCTGTAGAAAAAATAGTATGTGATATAATAAATTTGCACAAGGGATTTGTATTATAACATATATGCACAGGCCACCTTAATTCTGTTATTTCCTAACTTTTGAGTGCTTCACTTTGCAATCTTAATATTCAGTATTAATATTTAAAGTAATATTATAATAGAGTAATAATGCTAACCACCAAGTTGTGCCTATAGCCAGCCATTGTGTTACTGTTTATCTTATCCTCCCCTATCCCTCCGATTGTTTGGTGCAGTCACTTTTAGCATAATTCTTGAATTCTGTCGTAAATACTTAAGGGACAGGGAGTGAGTTGTCTTGTGTATTTTTACAGCACCTAGCACAGTGGAGTCCTTCTCCTGATTGGGGACTTATTTCATGTTGAGTTGTAAAGCTTTGATAGCATCTAAGAGTTAAACTTGGTGGACTCAAGGCCCAGAAATGGTTTGCACAAACAGAATCCACTGCAAACTGAAAGCAGCCCATCTCCCAAATAAGAGTGTGAACTGCATCTGACTAAGAATTAATTTATCTAGCTGCTGCCCGTACAAAACGTTCTCAAGTTTCCAGCAGCAGAATTTTTCTGAGGGATACATTGGCTGGAGCATCTTCATATCCTCTGTGTGTAAAGCTTAACAGCATAATCCTGAGGATTAAAGTTTTAAAAATGAGCGATTCAGCTTAGATAATGAAGCTTTTTTGCCACTCAGGTTAGTGAAAAGGCTCAGGAAGTATAGCATTTTATTTCTCCAGAGCAGTTTTTTTTTTAATTTTAAAAGGCCAGTTAGGAGTGAGATGCAGAAACTGAAGAAAATATGAATCTGGAAACTTAAAAGCCTCTTTCTATTGTACTGCCACACTTCAGCAATGCACACTCGGTTTCCTTTAATTATCTTACCCATTTTGCTTTCCTAAATATACTGTGAATCCATTGGAAGACTTCAGTTGCAAAGTGACACTCCTAACTCTCATAGTGTGTGGGATTTATGCTGCAGGGTTATTTCACCCCATCACATAAGTAAATCACTAAATTGTGGGTAAAACTTTTACCGAGCAAACAGGACCTTGCTTTTTAGGGCCCAAGGGCCCCACAGAGTCAAATATGGAATTCAATATATTTACCTCTAGGTTCTCCCGACATAAAGGAATCCTCCTATGTTGTCACTCTAGCTATCGGAGTACAGTGTATAGCTAGGGGAATGGGGAATGGTCTGCACCCTGGTGATCCCTGGTTGTTGGAATGGTCCCTTGGGGGCCATTGGCAACAGTCCTGAGGTTGCTTTAATCTACTTCAGAGACTGGATCAGAACAGAAATGACCTCAGGGTCACACTGCCAGAACGATGGGCTAATACTCCCTGATCTGGTCTTGGGTATAAAACAGTACCATTGGCGTGAGTGGAGAGTTCTGATTCGGTAATGCTTTACATGCACATTGCACAGATGTAAATGACCTCATGAAATGCAAGTATGTAGAGAATCAGGCTCGCAGCCTGAAACTTGATGCTTACACCACTAAGCCATCTCCTCCAAGAAGCGTACATTTTATCTGTTCTCCATGTGATCAATTCTTGTGCAAACAAAAAAGGAAAATTCCCCCCTTTTAGCAATTAGGAATTTTTCCTCCTTTGTGTAATGAGGTGCAACTACTTGACTATATATAGATCACTGCTATGGCCTGGCACTGGACCTTTCAGGCTGCTGGTTTCTATGCCTCCTTCTCTGACATCCTGCCAGTGAGTGCTGACACTGCATTTTTAAAACTCTTTGCAGAGGTCTGTGTACTGACAGAGATTAAAGTTCATTTTGGAGCTAGATAGGTATAGTTTAAAATGTCAAGGGCTCCTTTTTCCTCCCCCACAACCTATGCCTGGCTTTATCCAGTTCTTTGACACCTTTTGAAACTAATTGGGTCTCTTGGCACATCACACTGTGTGGCTCTGCAGCCTCAAGCTTATTATAAATTCAGCTGACCCTTTTTGGAAGACTTAGGTGTTAAGAGAACTCACCTGGGAATCTGCTTCTTCCTTTGGAAGGCTAGGTGCCTTGTTCCTCCTAATTCTGTCTGTGTAATTTCAAACAAACTGTATTTTGTTGAGCTGGTGAGTCCCATGTATCTGCTGTTTGATCAAAGGAAGTTTCTTTGCAAGGAGAATTAAATTGTACTTTTCCTACATTATACTTTAAATGAGTTTTAATATATAAGGCCTTGATCCAGCCATAGAGAGTCTCCCACTGAAGTCAGTGGGAGGATTAGGGCCTAAAACTTCACAGCAAGGCTTAGGCAGATTCCCGAGAAGCTGAAAGCTAAAATACAGTCCTGGTGTGACAATGGAGCCATATCAGCTGCATGTTGTTCACCAGAGTCATTCTCCCATTGCAATAGCTGGCTGCTGCAGACATGGGTATGGTCATAGCCCTGTGTCATCTTCACCCCTCAAGGGATGGCTAGTACAGGAGATTACACTGCTCTACAGCCAAAATGCTTCTGAAATAAATGTAGTCAAACTTTACTAATTCTGGGTCACTGAGAACGAAAATGATGCTTAAAATTGTTGATTGGCTCTAGTCTAGCTGTTGGGCTCCAGACTACAGCAGTGGAATCTCCTGGCAGGTGATGTTAGGGTTTCCATGTTCCGTGACCGTCAAAAGGATCTTGTCCCATTCTTCTTCATGGAAGGTGATCTTGTAGCCTGCAACAACATCGATGGTGTGATGGCAGCCCTCAACATCGTTCACGATCCAGATGAGTGGAGACTGTTCATTGATTCATCGAAGACGAGTCTTAAAGCTGTTTTGCTGCATAATGGCAATGTTTTGCCATCAATTCCAGTTGGTCATGCAGTCCATATGAAGGAAACCTATGACAACATGAAACAACTTTTGAGGTGCATAAACTATGACCAACATCAGTGGCAGCTTTGTGGCGATTTGAAGGTTGTTGCTCTCTTGCTTGGTCTGCAGACTGGATACACAAAGTACTGCTGTTTTCTCTGCGAATGGGATAGTCGTGCAAGAGATTCCCACTACATCAAGAAAGATTGGCCACTCCGACAGTCATTGGAGCCGGGGAGGAAAAGTGTTCAGCATCCACCACTTGTTGAATCAAGGAAGATTTTGTTACCACCCTTACACATCAAGCTGGGTCTGATGAAGAACTTTGTCAAGGCCATTGACAAAACACAAGCAGCTTTCAAGTACCTCCGTGGAAAATTTCCAAGGTTAAGTGAAGCTAAGATAAAGGAAGGTGTCTTTGTTGGTCCTCAGATTCGTGAACTTCTTCGAGATGATGCATTTGACCATGCACTGCGTGGCAAGGAAAAGACGGCATGGAAAGCCTTCCAGTTAGTGGCAATAAATTTTCTCGGAAACAACAAGGCAGACAACTACAGGTTGTTGGTGGAAAACCTCCTCAAGGCATACAAAAGCCTTGGTTGCAACATGTCACTAAAGATACATTTTTTGCACTCTCATCTAGATTTTTTTCCACCGAACTGCGGAGCAGTGAGCGACGAGCACGGCGAGCGATTTCACCAGGACATTGCAACAATGGAGAAACGCTATCAGGGCAAATGGAGCCCATCAATGCTTGCAGACTATTGCTGGACAGTGACAAGAGATGCTCCATTTAATGAATACAAGAGACAAGCCAAGAAGCGCCGAGTAGACACTGAATAGGACTAAACTATGTACATAATAGTTTTTTGCCTTTTGTTTCATAATAAATTTTATTTATATAACCCTTTTGCTGATTTTTAAAGTGTTACATAAACAGGACAGGTGAAATATTATCATGTAAAGCAACCATAAACACATGAAAAGACCTAGGTTTACAATTTATGATTAAAACTCTACTATCTACACAATATACATAGACATAAAATGTAAAAACTTAAATATCTTAGAAACAGTAGCCAATCAGTTGTTTTAATTGTCATATTTGAATTCAGCACATCAAAATACATAATAAATACCAGATTTTATCTCTGAAGCAGACGACTTCTCAAAAATTGTAGACCAGTGTTATAGGGAATACAAAAATTGCTGGTTCCGTGTACCACCTACCTTTTGAGCACCTACCCCATGCCCAGCCACAATCTGGCCTGTAATACTGTGGTGCAGGTTTTCTATTTGGTAACAGGGAGAAGTGAGAGGGAAGTACTAGACTGGTGCCGAAATAAAAACAGTGAATATTCTAAGCCAGCCAGACTTTATGGACTCCTGGCTATAGGCCACACAATCCCCCTGGAGGTGGATTCTGTGAATTTTGGCCATTGGGCCACTCTGTCCTGTAAAGGTGGGCCACTCCGAGGTGTGTCTCTGTCTTCATGGGGGGCTATAAGCTGGTAGCTACTCTAACACTGTTGGAGTTCATCTCCCTCTCCGGACGCTCCTAAACCTTCCCTGCCAAAGAGGGCTTTTGTCCCTGGCTCAGAAAGATGCATCTGAAGAGAACAGCTTTTCTCTTTGCTACAGAATGTATCAAGTGGCACGTATTTCATGGGAGGAGGATGGCCCAGACCACCTCTCTAAGGGCTTAATTTCTCATAGTGTTCCCTTTGAAATTACTGCAGTCAAACACGATGCATTTTAAACATGATGTGTTGCATTTTAGTGTCCAAACTTTTGATGTAATATGAGTGATTTGCAGACACAGAGACTGAAGCTGTTTGCCATTAGCTAAAGTGCCCTGATTCTGATCTCTCTTACACTGGTTTTAAACTCCTTTGATTTCACTCCTGATTTACACCAGTCAGTGAGTGCAGGTTCTGGGTCTTGGTCTCTGCATTGCATTTGATGGGTTTTGTGGGATTTTCATCAGGATTTTGCCAATTGTCTATAGACTACTACATAAAAGTAAATTCCTGACAGTTCACATACTGTTCAAACGATGAACTTTTTTTTTTTGCTATCAATTTGTCCTTCTCTGTCTAAGCTTTTCTGTATCAGTGTCACGAAAAACAATTTTATTTTAAAAAATGATAATTATTACAGGGTACTGCAAAAGTTTCTTATTTCCAAGAAGCATCAGAAACAGCTCATTGATCCTCTTGTCAGTAAGCTCCACAATGCAAAGTAATTATCATTTCCTTTTTATGTGGGAGAATTTATTCCAGTGGAAATGTTCAAAGTTTAGAAGAACTGACTTCAGTCAGCGTTTTAATTAGTGACTTTTGCATTTGGCTCTCTGCTTCCATTTGCAAAACTGCTGGATGAGACTGCCTCTTGATCGCTCTTGCTGTATCAGGATGTTACTGAATGCCTATTTGCATTTTCAAGAAGAAAGCCAAAAGAGAAAATCTACCAGCAATGTACTTGTAGCATAGTCAGCAGTCCTTTCCATGACAGGGATAGGCCAGCACACAGGGTGACCCCCTTTCTGATGGCACAGAAACATCCCTATTCAGGAAAGCACATAAACGTGATTAATTTTAAGAACATGCTTAAGTCACACTGACAGGGTTGGAAGGGACCTCAGGAGATTATCTAGTCCAACCCACTGCTCAAAGGGGGACCATTTAGGGATCTAGGGCAAAAATCTGTCTGGGGATTGTCTTAGTTATGCATGTGCTTAAGGGCTTTCCTGAGTTGGGGTCTATGTTAATAAGTCAGCTATAGAGCCCAGGAGAATCACAGGGTTTGTCAAGATACAATAACCCAAGTAAAAAATCCTGTTTATATTCATAATAGCTAAGTGCTGTCTCAGTGATACTCAGACCTCAGTGGTTCAGCTATCAACATTAGCTATCAACATTATCCAAAAAAGCCACACTAGAGTGAATTCATTGTTTCATTTACTACAGTACTATATATTCATATTTAAACAGTATGATGGAAAATATTTATTATCCTCACAGCAAAATGACTGACCAAGCATTATTATGTATCAACTGCAATTGGTTAATAACAACAAAAGCATCCTGATTGGTTAACAATTTAGACTGGTTAATAATTAAATCATACAGCATTTTAATGTCATGTGCTGCAAAGGGCCAGACACATTAGAACAGGAGTACGTGTGGCACCTTAGAAGTACTTCTGTTCTTTTTGAGGATACAGACTAACACGGCTGCTACTCTGAGACATGTTAGAGAGACACTTGTGGGTGGCCAGCCTCACTCTGAGTACGACTGTCCTATCTCTTCTTTACTATGATGGACATTATAGCATGGTAGACTCTATAAGGTAGACTCCTCTGCCTTCTGCAGACCTATACAATGTGCCTTGCCCCTAATTATATTTCAAATTTAATAATAGCATTGGATGAAATCCTTGCTCTTTCTTCCTTTTATCCTGGCAGACCTAGGATTGCCTTCTGAATTCCTGAACTGCCACCCAGACAGAGCCCTAAGAAAATCTTGTGAATAGTTTTTAATGTGGGTGAGAGGGGTAGGAGAGTACTTATGCAGTTTCGCTGAGTCCTTACCTTGAAGGTGCATTCTGGTAAATTGCCTTCTTTTAAAATAGCCAGTGCTAACAGCAATGGGCCAAAACATTTAAACAAATTGGGAACATGGCACTGGCAGCATGGAATATAAAGTCCATACAGCATGACTGCCCTGAAGAAGTGAGCTGCTGCATATTAGGTCTGGACTCAGAGAAAAAACAGCTGTGTAGGAACATAAATGCACTGGATATGTAAAAGCACTCACCTTGAGAGGCTGAGTAATTAGGTATCTGAAAGGGGAATGGTGTAAGAACCTGCTCCCTCTGACTGAGCTCACATGCACACCCTGAGCACAGCCATACACTGCGAACTGCAAGAAGAGCTTTTATTATGCTTGCTTGTCCTTCTGCCCAGCCCCTCTCTCTATGCAGCAAAACTGTAACAGTCCTACTGTGGTCAAGAGGCCTTTGTCCCCATGGAGGGCAGGGTTTGCTTGTGCACCAGCCTCTGAAAATGTTCCTTTAATTGCTGACAGTTGCTCTGCTGTCCGAAGCTTTGCTCTGTACCAGTCTGTCACTTTGATTAATATTTCAGAGGATGTTCTCCAGAATCAAGGCTAATGATCTAAGATCAGTCTGGGTTACAAAACAAAGATCTTTGACACATTCGGAGATTGATGACAAAAGAGGATGTTGGTACAATGGCATGACTCTTTAATGGAAGGAAATGCTCTGTGGCCTGGGTTTTAATACACATACTAATTATATATAAACTATAAACATGAAAGATCATTTCACTGTTACGTAAGTAAGTAAGAAAATTAATTGGTTAATAATAGTTTGGCCAAAAAAAGAGGATTCATCACCAAAAAGGGTAAAAAAACAAAACAAAACCACCATTTGGGGAACCTGCCAAACAAATACAAGGGACTCTTCTGCTGGCGATGTAGTGACGTGTGAAAATGTGAGTAGTTGTGCTTGACCTTTAGATTCTTGTTTGAATTAATACATGAATATTTGCAGTAAAGAGAGAGATCAGTAGCGAAGAAACATGGAGAGCATAGCTCTGAAGGTTAAGAAATGCAATCTAGGTATGGAAATTACAGGGTGGTAGAAAATGACCGAAGAGATATGTGTCCTTACACAGATAATGCAGTGTGCCAGGAGACAAAGAACGAATGGGAGTGGTTGTTCCTCCCCACCTCGATTAATTCTGTCTTACTCTTGTCTTACTATTAGAAGTAATTGAAAAGTTCACATCCAAATCTCTGCTTCAGAAACATTTTTAAGCCTGCTATCACTATTAATGCTGTATTTATAACAGCCTGATCCACAAGAGTTGTTGAGCTTCTCCAGGGAAGTGTCCCAGTGGCGTTCTAGCATCTTCTAGGAGATGCCAGGCACCCTTCGTTCCCATTGGAGCCTTCCCAGAAGATGCTTAGCACCTCACAGGACAATATCTTAAGACAGTAATTTCCATTACAGCCACCAGAGCAAAACCACCTCCTGAGTCACTGCTTTCCTCCCAGTGCTGGCCTCTGTACCAGTCCTTATTCCTGCCATCCATTAAAAAAAGACCTACCAAGATGCGTATGAAAGAATAATTTTATCTCATGACCTCACTTTCACTGCCTTTGTCTTCCTATTTCGTTTTCATTCATTGTCATCCCCTACTGAGTTGTCTATTTTAGGTTGTAAACTCCTCAGGGCATTGCCCATTATTGATATTTTGTCTTTTAAGAGCTCTATCAGTTTTCTTATGCACCTGCCTCTGTTCTGCTGAATACCATGCAAAAGTGCACAGTCAAGGTTAGCACATATGCGGTTCCTTGCTTTGCTTTCTTGAAATCAGTGATTAAGCAGTCTAAAACCTAACCAGCTGCCAGTGTTTGGCTGCAAATTTTGGATGATCTTTTTGCTGAACACTGTAATGCTTACATATCCATCAAGCTGAACAAAAAAGTCTGGAAGACCAAGAAGATGTGCTTAAAATGTTTAAAAAGTCTGAGTGGAGGCCTTTATTCCTAGTGTGTATTTGAGGTGGCCAATGAATATTTTATTACATCCAAAATTATGCTTACCAGAGCTGGGTGAAGTATTCATCCTTTTTTCAGTTCAGGAATTGCTTGTGAGCTGACCTTCACTTCTACTAATCTGTTATTTAGAATTATTAGACAAATGGTTCATGCAAACCAATTTCAGACTAGGGATTGCTTATGTATTTTCTTATCTAAACTGTTGTATAGCATTGCTGTGCACTATGTAAAACAGTCGCTAGATTCCACTCTAGAGATGACTGCATTACAGCACATGATCTCCTGTAGTCAGGGCTGGCTCCAGCTTTTCTGCCGCCCCAAGCGGCAAAAAAAAAGAAAAGAAAAAAGACAAGTGACGGCACTTCGACAGCAGCTCAATCACACCGCTACTTTGGTGGCAATTCAACGGTGGGTCCTTCACTCCCTCTCTTCCTCTTCGGTGGCACTTCTGCGGCAGCTCAAAGAGGAAGAGGGGGAATGAGGGACGCGCTGCCGAATTCCTGCCAAAGACCCAGACGTGCCACCCCTTTGTTCCTACGCTGGTGCCTTGAGCCGGTCCTGCCAGTAGTTAAGGTTGCCTACACTTTTTTCCATTCAGAAGGCCTTTTTCACTTGCTCATAACTTTCTAAAACAATTTTCTAAGTCTAGTCTGCCTCAGAGAGACTTTTTTGGGGGAAGAATTCTGTATCTTCTGCATAAGATCAGCCATTTCCCTTGACCTCTGGTACTGCTGCTGTGCCCACCGCCTGGCTATGCAGCCTCCTTCTGGAAAAAAATATCATCCATGGCAGAGACCAAACTTGGACAATTTTTTGAGAAACTTATAAGCAACTGCTAAAGGTCTATTAGAATTGAACTATTTGTGCAGCTTTATTTAAAGGAGTCACTCCACACTCCACCTATAATTATATTATACAAGAATCACTCATCACTGAAATGCAGCCACAACTGAAGTAGAATGTGGCAGCTGTTTTACAGTGCTCTGAACTGTTGTGTAGCATTGTTGGATAGGAAATAAATGACAGTAAGCCCCTCCTAAATTTCAATTAAATATGCTATCAGTACAAAAGGAGGAAGTATGTAATAATTATCCAAATAAAATGTTTTAGAGAAAGAGTTGTATAGTGTATACAGAATATATGAAATCAATGACAATTACTTTTCTGTGCTAGAATGAAGTTTGTATAACCTATTACAAACTACTGGAGATATACATAATACATCAAATATAGATCTATAAACACATCATGGGTAGAATTTAGGTTTTTAGGATGATGTAAGAGATTAAAGTAATGATTCTGTAAGAATGAAAGCAATTTGCAATCATTTGGTAGCAAATGTTTATTTACATCTTACATTATATTGATTGTTAGTTATGAGAGGCTCTTTGGGGTACATAAGCATTAGGGCTGAGTGAATAGTGCGAGAAAGTTCAGTGAATTAGAAAATGAATCTTGATTTACCATATATGTAACCCTTAAATATTCACTTTCCATTCACATACATATGCACCTTTCAATACAATCACGCTTGGGCAGACACAAGCAGTGTGGCCAATCCCAAATGTTCACAAATCATTTTGTCCCACTCATCTCCCTTGCCACTCCCCAAAAATCATAAGATTTTATAAATGTTACTTTGGGGTTCATTTTAATTGCCTTCTGATTTTGTAGGCTTTACTTTTTGTGTTTGCCAGCTTTCCTCAGCAACCATGAAGATTAGAAACTTTCTTATATTAAAAAAAATAAAAGCAGAGATTCTCGTGTGCCATGAATCTGGGAGCTGCAGCTTTAATAAAAACACCAAATATCCCAAGATGTGTGATAAAATTGCAAGAGTTGACAATGCTGCTCAAGACATGGCAAAGTGTTTGGGAAATCTGTCAGCAATTGGAAAAGGCCTTTTTAAATGCAAAGGATTGGGAAACATTAAGTGAAGTAGTCCCCATATATCTCACTGATACTATGAGCCCACAGAGCATATAAGTTAGCTGCAAAGAGCTCTGAGCTATTTCTAGATGGAAGGTGCTATGTGTTTGTGAGATACTGTTATATTTTATTTTACCAGCACAAAATTGAATTTTTGATTGTGTTAAGAATCAGTTTTAAGGAAATAGATCATTTAAAAATCATCATTAGAGTTAGTCATGGTAATGTTTAACAAGATTTCTGTGACTTCCAGGGCACTTTTTGGAGTGAATAATGAAATATTTTCCTCAAGATCTTTGTAATTGTTCTCATCACCGTAGTATCTGAGTGAAACATCAGTGAATTTATCTTCATACTATACCTGTGAAGTAGGGAGGATTTTCAAAGATAGGGAAATGAAGCACAGAGAAATTAAGTCCAAATTTGGACATTATTTCCAATGTTTGTTTTGTCTTAGCTTGTATTGCCAGTTAATATTCTGTTCATTTGTTACTTCAGTCTTTCCTTCATCTCTTTGGGAAGAGGATCTAATAAAAAAAAAACTATGTACACTGTATATAGTGGTGTATTTACCTACCAAGAGCATCTGTAAATGGTCCCCATTTGAACCCCAGGTCTTTAATATTGTGACAGAGTGCTGAGCAACAACAGCTGAGGCAGCACTCTGGTCACTGCAGCTCCAATTAAACACTGAAGAAGAGACCTTGTTAACAAGAACTGTGTCTAATCGGTGGGAGGAGGAGAATTAGCAGAGGATTAATAGTCTGCCACTATGCAGGGCTTCCAGTCTAATTCAACAGCCCATTTTGGCTGCCTTTTGGTTGACCATCTTTCCACTGCTTTTGTCTCAGTATGAGATCCCTGAACTCAGTGTGTTCTGTCTTGGCTAGACGTCCTAGTCTGAGCAACCAATGTCTTCTTTCTTGCTAGCCTTTGTTTTCTCTGATTCTTGTTGCTGTTGCAGCCTCCTACAGCAGTTTGCACTTTACTCTGAACCAGACAAATGTTGGAGTGAGAAGCATAAGCTATAAGAGTGGAGTGGGAGAGAATTGGCAAAGACCGGGAAAAGGGAAACAGCAGCAAGGGGGAGTTCTAGGGCAAAGTGCAGACATTATTTGAATAATAAAAAAGATCCCACTTTGTCCTCTATGTGAAGTGAGACAATCCTGTGCCTTCTCTCTAAGGAGATTTACCATATTCCCAGTTGCCCTACCTCAAGTCATTTTCAAAAAGAAGGAAGGTTGGTTTTGTAGTTAAGGCACTGTAGGTAGATCTGGGTTCAGTTCCCGGCCCTATCACAGATTTTTTTATGTGACCTTTGGCAAGTCACCTAATCTCTGTTTGCCTCAATTCCCTGCCTATGAAATGAGGATGATAATACTTCCTTTCTATCTTGTCTAATTTGGATGTTAGGGCAAAAAATGTTCAAAAGCACCTAAATGAGTTAGGAACTTAAGTCTCATTTTCAAAAGAGATGTAGGCATTCAGGACCATAAATCCCGTTCACTTTCTAATTGCCAAAGTCACTTTTAAAAATGGGACTTACTCTCCTACATGTCCGTTTTACCTTAAGCTTTTTAAGAACATAAGAATGGCCATACTGGCTCTGACCAAAGGGCCATCTAGCCCAGTATCCTGTCTTCCGACAGAGGCCAATGCCAGGTACTTCAGAGGGAATGAACAGAACAGGTAATCGTCAAGTGATCCCTCCTCTTTCAAGAACTGCTTCTTACTTACTGTATGTATTTCCACAGTGGGGATCTGATCTTGGTTGTGCACGTCAGTACTTGGATTCACAAAACCCACTGATCTTAATGTAAAAGCAGCAATCCTGTGTCACCTTATAGACTAACAGACGTATTGGAGCGTGAGCTTTCGTGGGCGAGTACCCACTTCATGCATCCGATGAAGTGGGTACTCACCCATGAAAGCTTATGCTCCAATACGTCTGTTAGTCTATAAGGTGACACAGAACTCTTTGCTGCTTTTACAGATCCAGACTATGGCTACCCCCTCTGATACTTGATCTTAATGTGTTTTGCAGGTGTGAATCCTAACACTTCATTTGTTTTGAAAGTTTGCATTCAGGCATTTGAAGTTTTAAAGCAGATGTGCAATCTTTGCATGTGTGTGAATAAATGAAAGCTATGCAGAGGCCCTTTAAGAAAAATACTCTCTCGCTCACCCACTCTTGTAAGGCTTAGTAAATGTTTGAGTGTCTCAGATGGAAAGTGAAATAGAGGTACAAAGTGTCATCATTACATTATACTTATGTTTAGGCCACAGGGCTCCCAAGAGATGAGGATCAGAACTGCATTTTTTCCCAAAAGTATTTCACTTTTCTAGATTGTTGGGTTTCTGTTGCTCCCTGAATGTTTCGTTGGCCCTGCTGTATAATTGCAGCTGCAGAGGATACAAAGAAAATAATTGCTCCTTAAGTTGCACGTTGAGAGTATCACAAGCAGATGCTGAATTCACAGCTGGCTGCAACACAGTCAACCTCCTTTGCAGATCTTTTTTTCAGAGGCACTGCAAGAACTTGCTGAGTCTGTACATTATTCTGTTGAAGAAGGCATAACAGAATTATTTATATTTTTACTTTCCACAGTTGCAAATCAGATTGTCCTAAACCAGCTATAACCTATCATATTGTTAAGAATCTCCACACACCTAAATATAAACTTGCTGTTCAAAATATTAAACCCACGATTCTAATTGATCTTCAGTTTTCAGCTAAATAGCTGTTACATGGAATGTGGGTATTAATTTGCTCACAGAGTGCAAAATTCTGCCCTCACACTATTATAAACCTGGACTAATTCTGTTAAAGGGAATGAAGTTGCTCGAGACTTGGAGCCATGTAACTGAGAGCATCATTTATCCCACACTAAGGAAAAATGAATATTTTCAACTATAATTAAAGCCAACTGCTGACTAAGGATAAACATCTGTTCTCAGATTGCCATAGCAGACCCTGACTCCAATATTCTGCTCTCCAGACATTTGAAGATCTCAACAGAATATTGGAGCAAAATGTCTGACTATGGCCCAGTCCTGCATTGAGATCCCCTACCGCTTGAAGCCAATGGGACTCCAGGAGTGCAGGGGTCTGTATTTGTGGATCCTGATACAGAATTGAAGCCTTTATAAGCAGAATACTGAAATGGACATTCACTCAGTGAATCTGAAAGGAGCATTTGTCCCTAAATGCTGGAAACACCATTTTAAAAGAAATATACAAGGGCTAAATTCTGCCCTGAGCTGAGTAACCAACAGGCGCTGGGTTTGCTTATCGGGGGGTACAATTTGGTTTTGTCTATTAAACTTAAGTGTGAAAACGTGTATGATTTTAAAATGTATTATAATAAATCTGATGTGACTTTTCATGGTAAATTTGCCTGTGTTTATCAGCATTTCTTGTCCTACTGGACAAGAGGATGTATCTCCTGTTATACACCAGTCATGAAAAAATGATGAAACCCACAAGCATATTCTAGGTTAAAAACCTACAAAATTATCACACTTCAGGAGACCCCCGTCGATACTTAGTTCAGTAACAAGGACAGTCGGGGATGGTACTTAGACCTGCTAGTGAAACGGGACTGGACTCAATGAGTCTTCAAGGTCCCTTCCAGTTCTATGAGATAGGTATATCTCCGTATAATAACAGATAATTGGCATATTTATCTAGTTTCATGTATAGCTTCTTAAGTTTTAAGATGAATTAAACAGAATTTATATGAAGAAACCTCTGGAGGGCATTCATAATAATCATTCCCCAGAGATTTCTCTAGCCAGTGCAGTGTGGGGAATCTTTCAAATCACACACTCTTTAAGGAGCCAAGAAAAATAACAACAGGATCTAGAAGACTGATCCATGTCTGACTGCTTCATAATAAGGGCAGGCAGGTTGCATGTCCCAAGAGGACTTTCATTGGTGGGTCTGGGAGTCCCCTTAAAGGAATGAATTGGGAGAAAGGATGAGTCTGAACAGATTAACCTTCCTTTCTTATGATGCCTTTAGGAAAAAGGGTGCTAGGCTGCGATCTCTATTGAAGCTAGTTGGAGGAAAGCTGAGAATTTGTGTGAGGATGACTGGATGTGGAAGGGTCAACTCACGTTGAAACAGTTCAGAGGTGTTTTTTGGATTAGAATGCTATTAGATTTAGAAGGTGTCTGACTAGCAGCTGAATATGAATATCACCTGGATCCAAATACTGTTCAGTTTGTCCATTGCTTCACTGACAAAGTTGCCATATGGCAGCTGTAAACATCACTTCAGTCTCCAAATGTCAAGAGACTTGCATATTTCTGTTTTTTAAAGGTTACGAAAGCTAAGATTTCTTCTCTGACAAATATCCACAATTTACAATGCAATTAGACCTAATCAAATCAGTTTATACTGGGCCAAGATTTAAAAGCCCCTTTTAAATACACTCAATGTTCTATGAGGGTGCCCATGGCCCACTTTGCCCAGGCAAATACCCATTTGCATGCACATGAGTGGTTTTGTGCACACAAACTCTTGAAAACAACAAGGAGTCTGGTGGCACCTTAAAGGCTAACAGATTTATTTGGGCATAAACGTTCGTGGGTAAAAAACCTCACTTCTTCAGATGCATGGAGTGAAAGTTACAGCTACAGGCATTATATAATGACACATGAAGAGAAGGGAGTATCTCACAAGTGGAGAACCAGTGTACAAACAGAAGCAACTTTGCTTCTCCTGGAATTGACACTTCCTCATCTAGTATTGGGAGTGGACTACATCCACCTGATTGAATTGGCCCTGTCAACGGAAGTTTATGCCCAAATAAATCTGTTAGTCTTTAAGATGCCACCGGACTCCTTGTTGTTTTTGTTGATACAGACTAACACGGCTATCCTCCAATACTTGAAACTCTTGAACATACACTATTTGAGGTCCTTTGAAAATTCGATCTACTAAGTCAAAATATGCCATCTGTTAGGGTATCCTTCCCAGTGTGGATACTCAGACATGTGGTAGCTCTCTTTGAGCTGGTGTGCTGAAAATGGTAGCATGGCTGTGATGGCACAAGCAGCTGCTCAGGCTAGTCACCTGAGCCGTAACTAGGGGTTGGATGAGTTTCTAGTCAGGTGACTTGCCCGAGCTGCTGCCCATGCTACCGTGGCCACACTGCTAATTTTAGCATGTTAGTTCAAGCAGAGCCAGCATCTGTCTGTATGTCTGCCCACACTAGGAAGCATGGTCCTAGCTGCTGTATAGATATGCCCTTAGATTCAACATGATCCAATGGATAGAGCATAACACAGGGAGAGAAGAGCTGAATTCTATTCTTGGCTCTGGCATTAATGCAGGATGATGATACTTTTAATTTATTAAGTGCTTTGAGATCTGCAGATGAAAAGTGCTATGTAAGTTTTAGGTATTACAACTTTTCAGATCACTGCTGAGACATTCCATAGAGCAAGCTGCTGCCTGCCCATTGTCACTGAAAGACCAAAAATGTAATTCTATTTTGATGAAAACAAATAATTAGAGCTAATAAACATCAAAATTCTTATTCTGTGTGAAATTCCAATATTTCAACATTGTTTTCATCTCAAATTGGGACAGAAAGTTGAAACATTGACATATTTTTGAGGAACAAAAAATTCCAAAAAACTTCTATTAGGAAATGTTCAAACCTTTTCTATTGAAATGAAGCATTTTGACATTCTCAATTTGAAACATTTTATTTTGCTTTGTTGAACCAAGTGAGAACATTTTTGTTTCAAGTTGGTTGAATTTTAAGTTGCATTTGCCTGATCTGCGGCAGTGGCTCATGGGAGTTGTAGTTCACGCATCTATTATTTTCTTTGGGCTGGGCTCCCTGCTGGATATCTCCTATAATACACTATAGTGGCTCAGCCAAAGGTGCATTGTGGTTGATGTCCACCCAGAAATCCTGGTCTATAGGGGATAATAGAAGCATAAGGCATCTGTACTACATTTCCCACATGGCACTATGGCAGCTCAGGAGTACACAGATTAAGATCAAATTGACCCAAAACAAAATGCTTCTATTCAGTATGATAAACTGAAATATTTCAATTCAGGATGATCTGGCTCAAAATGAAATACATAGTTTTGATTTTCCCAATGAAAAACTGGAAAATTCAGCAAAATCAACATTTTTTCACAGAAAATTTCAAATTTGTCAAAAAAATATATTTTCCATAAAAAAAACAAAGACAAAACATTTTGATGGAAAATTCATGACGAGCGCTACAAGTAACACTGCCTTCAGAATTGTCTTTTTCCCTGAAACAGCATGTACTACTGTTCCATGTTCTCTTTTCGCCTCCCTCCTTTGTATGATTCACTCAGCTGTTGCATATTGGCTTTAAGGTTATACATTTTTTAGGATAGGCTCTCTCTTTCTTCCTATGTGCTTGTACAATGCCTAAAACAATGGTGACCTGACTTAGCTGAAGCCTCAAGTACTCCTGTAATATAAATAATAAGATAAATAGATACTATTACTTATAAATAGTAGGAGTATCACCAATCCCAAGCATTCAAAAATAATATCAGACCACCACAAATCATGAGAATATAAAAATTATTTTGGGTTTTTTTAATGTGTTTTCTGGGTTTTGAGCCTTTATGTTTTCAAGCTTTTCTCTGCGACCATGAATGAAAGCTGAGTTGCTGCCATAATCACACGATTCGAGCTGGGGCTCTAGGAAAAGCAGCAAATACAGTGAAACTCAGTACAAAAATCACAAGAATGGAAATGCTGCAATAAAGCAAGTCTGGAATGAATGATCTTTTTTGTCATATATGTACAGTTGTTGGGAATGAAATCCACTAAGGCTCAGGATACGTTACTTATTTAATTTATTAAGCAGGATGCTTGTGTACAGGGAAAAAGCAGGCTATGCAAATTGTATGACTGCTGTAGTGACATTCTTGTGTGTGTTGCACTGGATTTGAATTTTACTGAATGCTGATAGAAAAGGCCTGATTGAGACGCAGTGTGATGATGTAATAAGATTAAATTCTTCCATCACACATATATAATCTTATAGCGAGCCCAGGTGGTGTATACTGCAGCGCTAATATCATCTACTGAACTTGTAAGGGAACTTACAAAATGATTAACATTTTTTTCCAACTACTAGTGAACATGTAATAGAAAGACAAGGTGCGTGAGCTAATATCTTTTATTAAACTAATATCTTTTATTATAAGCTCCTCCAGCCCTTCCTCCTCACTCGAGGTGCTTAGCCCAGGGCTCGACGGGCCCTTCAGTGCCAGAGTCACCAGTGCTGGGGCCTGTCCTGCGGCAGCACTGCCCTTTTTCACCCTCAATTCCTTCGTCAGCGCTGCCTTCTTATGCGGGGAGACCCTCGGGTCTTAGGCTGGCCCTTCGACCTGATAACTGCTAAACGCTAACAACAATGCTAAGAGACACTCTCAGGCGAGAGATAAGAGCTGTTCCAATGCTGCCACGGACGGTAAGCAGGAACTGAGGGAGGGGAGGGTCAGGAGGGGTATATATGCGCCAGCGCGGGACGCCACTCTGGTGGGACCCCTCTGCCGGCCCGACGGGGGCTGCTAAGGGAAAAAGTTTCCGACGTCCATGCATGTGGCACATGCACACCTAATGTGTAATGGATGTGAACAACACATCTCGAAGAACAACAGTTACGAAAAGGTAGGTAACCGGTTTTTCTACCATCATACACATATAATCTTATAGAGAGCCCAGGTGGTGTATAATGCAGAGCTAATATCATCTATTGAACTTATAAGGGAACTTACAAAATGATTAACATCTTTTTCCAACTACTAGTGAACAAGTATTAAAAAGACAAGGTGCGTGAGCAAATATTTTTTATTGGACTAAGGTTTAAATGAGAGGACAGATGGTTACTGAAACAGAAAGGAAGGAAAGGCAGCTAATTACCTGAACTGTAATTTAACAGGTGATTTTATTCCATATTTTATGTATTAAACGATGGTAAATGAAGACAAATCACTATGATAATGTACAAGAATACGGGGTACCTCCTCCCTCTTTCTTCTGTCTCATACTCTTTCTCTCATTGTGTTGACTTCCATTACATGAAGTGTCATCTTTTCCTACAAAGACAAGTATCCAAGTAGAAATTCTTGCAAATATTTTGCCTCTTTTCTCATGGTTGCAGATTGCCTTAGCTTCAGTATCAACACTATTAAAATATTATGGTCACTCAAATGACTAATCCCACTGCCAACACTATGTGTAAAAGGCAAACTGCGTTTATAATTATGTGATTTGAAAAACATATGTCAAAACACAAATGAATCAGCTCAGTGAGGAGGATTCTGCCAGCCAGCTTAGCAAAGCAGAGTGCTGTAGGAGGAAAGCCAGTGAATAGGATAAAGAGCTGACTTCTGTCTTCCTGGTAAAATCTAATTCACAGCAGCACTTTATTTTGAACTTCTCTAGTGCTTTCCATTCATAGATTGCAAAACCACAATAATCTTAAACTATACAGCAGGGAACTGTTTTGACTCCATTTTACAGATTGGGAAACTTGAAGCAAAAAGAGATGAAGGGTCATGTGGGGACTAATTCTCTGTAGGTACAAAAGGAGGAAATAAACATAAGCAGCCTTCCTCCCGTCACTCACCCTGCAGGGGCTAGTCACAATTCCAGTCTGCCTGCTACACCTCTACCCCGATATAATGCTGTCCTTGGGAGTAAAAAAATCTTACTGCGTTATAGGTGAAACCGTGTTATATCAAACTTGCTTTGATCTGCTGGAGTGCGCAGCCCCGCCCCCCTGGAGCACTGCTTTACCACGTTATATCTGAATTCATGTTATATTGGGTCACGTTATATCGGAGTAGAAGTGTATTTGAGATTCAAACTCCTATGGAGAGTGCAGGTATCCAAAAGGGGCAGGGGGTAGATGGCAATGGTGAGGATTATTGTGAATGGGAATGGCCCGTTCACTGTCTAGTCAAAGGATGTAGCAGGGATCACTCATAGTCACTGTGCCTGGAATCTTGCGCTTCTCTGCCTCTCTGCTGTGGGCAGTGACTTATGCACCACAGTGTGGTGTTTGACTTGCCTGTGACTTCTCACAGGTTCCTGTAGCAAGTCAGTAGCAGAGACAGCAACAGAACCCAGATCTTCTGACTGTCCTAGGCCATGCTTCCTCATTGTGAAGGAAGTGTGATGGTATACAAGTGTGATGATATACTTAATCCTGCCTCAGTGTGGGAAGATGGACTACATGTCCTCTTGAGGTCCTTTCCAGCCCTACATTTCTGATTCTGGGGAAGCTGTAGTCTACAGAGAGGGAAAGAAGCAGCATACAGCATCACCCCCTACACACACAAAGCCCATCCCCTTCTGAGCCAGTGGTGCCAGCTCTAATGCCCTCATTTGTCCATTTCTCCAACACTATATCTGTGTTTTCTCTCCCTGCAGCTCCCTACACGTTGGATGAACTTTCTAAGCAAGTTCCCAAAGCCCTGAGCCTCTCCTTAACACCCACATCTTCCAACTCTTGCAAAGAAATTGGTGGGTTGTGAGTGAAGCGGTCATTTGCACTGAGGGAAGGGGCTGAATGTTGGGCAGAAGTGGCATAAGGCCAGCACCACACTCAGTTTTCTTTGCTGCAGTCTTCTGACATCTGTCTGTTTCTCCAGGACTTTCACATTTAATTGTGTACAAATTCATTAGCTAACTCCTTGTTTCTGCTGGCAGTGTTCATTTGTAGATTATTCATTTTCACTTTCCTGCAGTTTTATAAATGGTATGAATAAGGTCTCCTGTGGTACCAAGTTACTCAGACCCATTTTCTTGTGAAACTGATTTCAAGCAGCTCAGTAACACTGTCATGGATTCATAATGGAAGCAAGTCTCTCTTACTTATTAATAGGCTTCCTTTCTAGCATTTCCTTTCTTCTCATTAATTTGTAAAAATCGTCTTCATCCTAGTGTTCAGTTTTTCTGCCTTCCTTCCTCCTTATCATTTCTCTTCCAGCCTTAACTGACTCTCTGTTCTTGTTTGGTCCCTCCCCCTTTCTTCATTTTCAATGCAGGTTCATTCTTACCCTCAGATCTTAAAATAGTTCTTGGTGAAGCTACATTGGCTGCCTCTCATTCCCTGCACTTCCTTTCTCAGTCTGTCTTCATTCTGCAGTCACACTAACTACTCATACTTAGGCGTCTTTTATGTTCTGTTTTCATATATTTTACCTCCCAGGAGTTAGGAGAGGGGAAAGATTCAGTGCCAAGACTATGGCTATATCTATGCTACCGTGGTAAGTCAACCTACGCTACGCAACTCCAGCTACGTGAATAATGTAGCTGGAGTCGACATACCTTAGGTTGAGTTACCGCGGGTCTACACTGCGAGGGTCAACAGGAGAAACTCTCCCTTCAACTTACTTTACTCTTCTCGTCGGGGGTAGAGTACAGAGGTCGACTGGAGAGTGATCTGCTGTCGATCTGGCAGGTCTTCAATGGACCTGGTGGATCGATCTCAGAAGGTCGATCCCAGCTGCAGTGCAGACATAGCCTCAGTAATTTTTCTTTTCTGGGTTTCTTTTTTTGGATACTAACTGATGCTACTCTTAATTTTGTATATGATGTGTTAATATTGCACGAATAGGTGCATAAGAAATGCATAGGCAGATTATTTACCTGTGAGGTATCGTTAGCAAGAATATCACTAGCAAGAGTGTCTTTTATGTTGTGCTGGCAACTGGAATCCTTAGAATGTATTCTATACTGTAGCTCAGAGGTAGGCAACCTATGGCACATGTGCTGAAGGGGCACGCGAGCTGATTTTCAGTGGCAATCTCACTGCTCTTGTCCTGGCTACCCGTCCAGGGCCTCTGCATTTTAATTTAATTTTAAATGAAGCGTCTTAAACTTTTTTAAAAACCTTATTTACTTTACATACAACAATAGTTTAGTTATATATTATAGACTATAGAAAGAGACCTTCTAAAAACATTAAAATGTATTACTGGCACTTTAAATTAGAGTGAATAAATGAAGACTCGGCACACCACTTCTGAAAGGTTGCTGACCCCTGATCTAGCTTCAAGGGCTGAAGGGCTATGGTAGCAACCACAACCAGGCTCCTAGATAGGAGGGAAGATTCTGTGTCCCTCTCCTCTGTAATTCTCCTGCCCACAGCCCTTTATTTGGTCATTATGTGCAGCATTGAAATTTCATGATAAATGAATAGACCTGTATTACTCCCCAGCCCCACCGTTATTTGAGTTACTCCTGGGATTCTCATAATTCAATAAACAAAGTTAAAGGGTGCTGTAAATAGAAAACCCGGCTTGATTTAGCTTCTTCCATAGGTCTTTGTTTTGGAAATCCCATATTGTGGCTTTAAACTAGGCATACGCCTGTGTTGTTCACCACTGTTTTAGATCGTGCACGTTATATTGGCAGTAAAATAAATAATCAAAACTGATTCCAGAAAATCATCTAGTAACACTAAATTTGACTTATAAATATAACAGCCTTCTAATATCAGCCTTTTTTTTTAAGCCATGTACACAAAATGATCATGCAATACAGGACAGTCAAAATGGACTTCCATTCCAGTCACATTTGTGTAATTAATGTAAAGCCTTTACCTTGATATAGAAGTAGCCATCTGATAACTAGGAGGCTAAGGGTGTTCCACCGCAAGGAAGGATGGAAAGAAATATATTTTGTGTTCTACCTTCCATATTCTACTTCATCTCTGTCCATGCCCCCATAGCAACAGATGTATTACATGGAGATGCTGTGTCTGATGGTCTCCTGGGTGACACTCTTGGGGAGTAGGGACAGGGCATTCTTGGTAAAAGGCCCTCTGTTCCAGAGTGTCCTCTGGTTAGAGGTAAGGCTGAGCCCAAGTCTTACCACTTTTAGGGGACGACACCCCTTCAGAATGTTGGCTGCAGAATGGCCTGGCAACATTTCTCTTGGAAGAAAACCGCTAAGAATGCTGCTAGTTGGAAAAAGAGCATAAAATGAGAGTCTCTTTTTGGCCATAAGTTATACTATTCTTAATTTGGTATATGATTGGGGGTGAGGGTGCAACCAAAAATTGTACCTCAAAGTGGGGCTCAGCTCAAAGAGTTTGAAAACTGCTGCTTTAGAGCACATCTGCGTGGGTCACTGCATGACCAGTCAAGAACTGCTGTCTCTGAAGCATCGGTTTTCACTTGGTCTGATCTAAATCAAGAAGATCTTATCAGACACTTTGGCAGCGTTATACATGAGTCAAACATCCTCTCTTTGGCAAATAAAGAAAGCATAGGCACATTTTCTTGGGTATGGGCTGGAGAGGAGTATGAACTTCGCAGCACGTTTTATGCAAGTATTCTTTAATTAAGTTTCTGCTATACTTTCAGAGTATTTCTCCAGTTAATAATGCAAACCTCTGAATTTACTGAAGCAAACTTAATGGGAACACTTAGATTGTACAGATTAGCCCCCAGAAAGAAAGAGCTTTCCAGAGTCTTAGTTATAAACTTGCAAAATCTAAATTCCCTTGGAGCAATGCAGTGTATTTTGATTGATTCTAATCGTTCACATGGAGAAGAAATAATGAGTTTAGACACTGGTTTTTCCACCTAATCAGTTTCTTAACTTAAGTGAAACTATCTAAAGAAATGTCAGAAGTGATCTCTGTCTTTGAAATGCTTTGTGTCTTCATACTGACTTAAAAGTTAATGAAAAGTACCTGGGGGTAAAAGGACTGTGATGGTGCCAGAGCAAACTACAGGGCCTAATACATATGGTAGACAGTGAATCTGGATAAAAACCTCACTGTTAATCAATATATTGTAATTAACAGCAGAGTTTGAAGAGCCAACCCTTTGTTTATAGAGGGGCTGCTTCTAAGAAGGACAGAAGGGAAAGGACTTTTCACTTTATTTGTCCAGTATATGCGACTACATTAACAGAGAAACTGTTGGGTAGTCTGCAGTACTGGTCTTGCTGAAATAAGCTAGTCTTTCCAGTACTGACCTTGTGAGGTCCTGAGTGCCTCCTGAGAGTTGCTGAGCATCTACAAGGGCCCATGTGAGTAGGGAGCAATCAATATTTCATAGACAATACTCAGCACCTCCTAGGATTGTCCTCGCTATGCTTATTATATCAGAACAAATTAAGTAAAATGTAAACACAATTAAATATTGCGGGTTTTTCTTTCTTCACAATGTGATACTGAAATCTTCTGTTTACCCAGTTATTTAGAGTTTCATAAATCATATCTGATAACTGAAATCATACTGATCTTGGATAAGCATATTTTAATTGTATTCACTTAACACAGCATATGTATTAGACTTAATGCAAGACATTATACAATGTTAAATTAATACAATTATCTTTAACAGGTGGTTATAAATCTGGAAATATGAGGCTCCAAATATCTTGTCTTTCCAAAACTCCATATCAGATGTACAGAGTTTATGAGTATAACGATGTTTTTCTAATTGCCAGAGTTGCACATTCAACCAGGATATGAGTCAAGCTGGGCTCCTTCCCATGTGTGCTTCTTCATAAGCGGGGCTTCTGTTTTTCATTTTTAAACAATAAATACGGATACAACAGCCCCAATACAAAAAAATTTGTGTTTATCTAATAACACTGGAAAAACACTAGAAATGGTTACATGTATCTAAAGAGTAACTGCACGGAGGAATAATGCAGATTACAGGGGTGTGCATGTAGACCCTGACAATGCGCACTAAAGGTTCTGAAGTGTTGTTTGAAACAATACTATGTTAAAGCGCACTAGGGAACATTACAAAGAGATTACCCATTACAGCATATACTACATATAAACAAAGAGAAAACCCAGAAAAACCCTGATTTTTGGACATCTACACAGAACTAAAAAATTACTAACATATTAAATTCATAGACCCTGAAAAACAGAAGCCTTACCCAAAAGTAGTAAAGATTCTTAGATTGTGCTTGAAGTTCCACCTGTTCAATCCAATTGTCTCGTTTTTGCCTGCATTCACACCCGTGCTATTCCCATTGCACTGCACTGCAATTTAGGGCTTGATTTTCAGAGGTGTTGAGCATCCCCAGCTTTCATTTCAATTGGAGATGCGCACTCTCATCACTTCACAAAACCAACCCCTTAGTAAGCAATTCTCTAGAAGATGTGCAAAAAGGAATATAATCCCATGTGTGCATTCTCTCCCCTAACTGTGTTGGCTCTACAAGGCTAACTGAAGTCAACAGCAGTAAAGTCATTTGCAAAAGTCAGCAGACCTCACAAGTAAGAAGCTGCCATTCTTACATAGTCCTTTCCATAGGAGAGCATCATTTAAAAACATACGTATTATGGGTATTCTCCCTTGATCGTGCCTTGACAGAGAGCTGGTTTGATTTCAGAATTTGATCTCTAGCTTCCTGGATTGGCAGTTGTCCCTAAAGGGGTTTGCTTGGTGAATTTCAGGAGCTGCACTGAGAGCCTCCGAAGTGACAAATCAATTCTCCTTGGTTGAAGTATCAGCCTGGGTTGTGGGTAAATGAGGGGATAGAAAACAGTGGGAATCCTCAGCACACTTCAGGCATTGAAAGAGCTGCATCTGGGGAAGGTAAATTTGTTGACTGCAGTAGCTATTTTATAGCTAAATGATACCCGTCTACGGAATGTTAAATTTCAGCAGGCTTAAATAATTGATTTAAGGCTAAACTATACAGCCTTTACTTTGCTTTACCCCAGCAAAACTCCTCATATTAATGGGAAATATTTTCTCAAGTGTCAGTGTGGACTTAATCATTTATTTTGTTGACATAAAATGAATATTTTAATTAAATCTAAATTAAATGTGCAGCTGGTAATACAAAATGACAAATACTGGGTGAAATCCTGTCCCCGTGGAAGTCAATGAAAGCTTTTCTGTTGACTTCAATGGGGCCCAGTGTTTCTAAAGGTCCAATCCCTCAAGGGGCTGAGAACTCCTGGAGCAGTTAAGGCCCAAGGTGAGCAAACCACTTAAACATAATGCTTAGAGTTCAGTGCAAACATAAGTGTTCTGCTGACTAGGGGAAATGTAAGAATCTGCTTAAGTGCTTTTCTGAATTGCACCTAGACACTTTCAGCTCCCATTATCTTCAGTGGGTGTTGAGGGTGCTCAGCATGTCCAGAATTGGTCAGCAGTTTAAGGACTGAGCTCCAAAATATGTCTGGGAGAAGAGACTCTTTATCTGGAAGAAGGGACATCTAGCTAATTGGTTCTGTTACATATGTAGCAAGTTCCAGCTACTGGAAGAGCTATGAACCTCCTTAATTGATTCTTATACAAGTAGCCCAGTTACAGTAAGGATTATATGCTGACATGGGATGCAAGCGAAGCAAAAGCTGCTTGTTAATGGCGGTTCAAATCCTGCAATCCTTACTCAGCATTTATTCAGTCAAATAATTAGTCAATGGGAGTTTTGCTTGAGTCGGAGTGCAGGATTTAATTCAGTATTTATGAGGAACTGTCATCCCGATTTTCATGTATGCTGGTCGCCGAGACAGTCCACTGCTAAAAGTTTAAAAAAAGACTTTTCTTCTTGGCTTAACGAGATGCTGAGCTGTCACAGCCCGGAACCATGTTCACAGTACAGGAGAAGAATCCCTTATAAAACAATTCCCTATAGGAAATTGCTTGTGCATTATTTCTTTTGCACACATTCAGAGATAATCAAACTTCTCTCAGATGGCAGGATATCACCTCTCCCCATGAACTGACTAATTTCAGGTATTTAATTTCACCTACCTGTGTGAAAACCAGGCATCCTAGAGGGAAAAATGACATGCCTTTACCAGTGTCACAACCAATCACTTACACCGGAGATAGCTAGGGCTGCGATCTTCTACCAGGTTTTTGCTCTCCCTAAAGAATTCAGACTTTGTCAAAGTAGAATGAGCACATTTGGTGGGGGGAAGTGGGAAGACGAGAGCTAACTAGTAACGTTGTCCATTTTGCCATGTCTTGTTAACACAGATACACAACGTTCAAATCAGTGGAGAAAAACCCAATCCAGAAAATATATAATAATAGAAAGGAAATAAACAGAAAAATACAATGTTTGAATAGACTCTGGAATTAAATTTTTCCCTCTTTTCTCAGAGGATCAGTTAGCCCGAAGCTTTGAGAAAGATGCTAAGGATCAGATTCTCAACTGGTGTAAACTGGAGTAATGTTGACTTATACTGGCTGGGAAACTGACCCTCAGCTTCTCTCTCTTCCTTCCAAATGACTGTAAACAGGGTGCTGATTCTGGGTGACCAATCTCTTCAGAGACTGATGCCAATAATGTTCTGACATGCATCCGGCGAAGTGGGTATTCACCCACAAAAGCTCATGCTCCAATATGTCTGTTAGTCTATAAGGTGCCACAGGACACTTTGCTGCTTTTACAGATCCAGACTAACATGGCTACACCCCTGATAATAACGTTCTAAGGATCCTCCATTGGGTTGTGCCTGTATAAGGCCTGATTCTAAACTCACTATGGAGTAAGTTAAGAACAACTCAAGTCAATGGTGATTAAGAGGTGTAAGATTGATGTAAGTGAGCTATGAATATGGCCCATTTTGAGCAGCATGGCCTGTTTCTGAAGTCCGTATCTGTTGCACTTGACCTGCACAATGTATGTGAATTTCACCACATTAGGAATCATAGAACTGGAAGGGACCTTGAGAGGTCATCTAGTCCAGCCCCCTGCACTCATGGCAGGACTAAGTATTATCAAGACCATCCCTGACAGGTATTTGTCTAATCTGCTCTTAAAAATCTCCAATTATGGAGATTCCACAACCTTCCTAGGCAATTTATTCCAGTGCTTAACCACCCTGACAATTAGGAAGTTTTTCCAATGTCCACTCTAAACCACCATTGCTGCAATTTAAGCCCACTGCTTCTTGTCCTATCCTCAGAGGTTAAGAAGAACAATTCTTCTCCCTCCTCATAACAAGAAGCAAGAAGTTTCTCCAAAGGTTTTGATCTTGCCATTGTTTGCATGGTGCACAGCTCCCATTCAGCTGGGCTAGGCATGGGAAGTCCTTTGCATAAACAAACAGTTCATAGATGGGTGGCTTTATATTAATAAAGAAACAATACCGCTAGTTACTGTCCCATTAAACGGACAGAACAAGGCAATTCCTCTTTCATGAGAAATGATTGTTAAAGCATCCTCCATATTGTAAATATATTACTCAAAGTTTAGGATTCAATAGGGTGTGCACCTTTATACTCGCCTTTTTATTTAATGCATCATTTAGGACAGTGGGATATGAGCTACACAGCAGCTGCTGGGGCCTGCAAATGCTGATGAAGTCATGTAATCAATATTATGCAAAGTGAGTTCTGAGGAAAGTGAATTTTTCTTTTTCTGTAAAAAAGTGAGTTCTAGTAAAAAAAAAAATAAAAAGTGATAAAACAACACTGATCTGTGAGCCAATTCCATGGCATCATAAACAGTTAGAGCTGATACTAGGCATTGCATGTGGAACCTCACATCCTTTGATCACTGTATTTTCAACATACTTGGATTCCCGAGCAAGGCAAATGACTTCATTATACTGTTATATATAAGGGATGCTAAAAAAAGTGAAGCCCACAATGGAAGTGGAAGAATAAGGGATGTAAATGGCTTGAAGGTTGATTACCAGTATGATATCTGAGATTTTGAGTGCTGTGCAGAGTAGGCTTATTTGGAAGGCAATTGGATTTGTACCATCCCTCCCATTAGAAATGTCAATAAGTTGTGCTGGAGAGAAAACTATAACTGAGAAACTAGAGTTGGAGTCTCACTGTGGATATATATGCTGCTCTATCAAAATAATTTCCCTTCAGGGGACAAGAGGTCAGCAAGGCACAGGAATACTCCTGTGCTTGCTCATTGACTGGTTTTGTCCTCACTAAAATATCCCAGACAGACAGACCTGAAGTGGGCCACAGGAGCACAAGGCCAGTTCCTTGTATAAGATAAAGGGCTCATCTGTTATCTTCTTGTGCATGCTGCAGCTCCCTCTGCCTGTGCTAGGCTGCTGCATAAGTGCTCCCTGTGGTGGCTTATTGAAATTAATTCCTCCTGTCCAGCAGCAGATCTCTTCACTGCCATCCCCTTCTACAGAGCTAGAATAGCTGATGTTTGGGCCCTCAAGTCCCCCGACTGCTAGAGGTGAGTAGAAGAGTGTGTGGCTATGATTCGATGGCTGTGCGTAGATCCACCAGCCATTGGAGTGCAGGCAAACAGAGACTACTGCAGCCTCAGTAGTGTTCTGGTGTAGGATTCCTTTCACCTCCCAGTGTCCCAAGCAGTTCATCAATGCAGGGCCCACCACTCGGGCTTTACTCTGGTTCCTGGGATCTGAGCCTTATGGCAGTATTAATTCAGACGCTGCAAGCACTGGAAGCATCATGAGTAAGGTTAAGATTCTGTCATGGGTATTTTTTGTAAAAGTCAGGGACTGGTCATGGGTAATAAACAAAAATTCACAGAAGCCCATGACTTGTTCCTAATTTTTACTAAAAATACCCTGGGGTGGGGAACGGGAGAGAAACCCACTGCTGCTCCTGTGGCCAGGGCTGACCGCTGCTACTCCAGTCCCAGAGGGGCTGACCCAACTCTGGTCGCTGCTCTGACAGGCTGGGGACCACTGCTCTGGTGGCTCTGGGTTTGACCAATGGCCAGCTGCTTCCGTGGCCCTGGGGCTGACCCAACCCCAGACGCTGCTTCAGCCCTGGGACTGCTGCTCCATCCCTGGCCCAGAAGTTGTCACAGAGGTTCCGGAAAGTCACGGAATCCATCCTCTGTGACACAATTGTATCTTTAATCATGAGCCTATGCAGTATACATTGAAACCTTTCTTAAATGACCACTTAAGGGACTGACAAAAATGGTCAATTAATGAAGTTGTGACTGAGGTGTAACAGAACTCTACTTTGTATATTTGGGTATTCTTTGGGTTGGTCTCTTAAGACAAGAGACTGACTAATAAAGATGATCTCTTGTATGGGTTCCTCTGCATTTCATGACTGATTTGCCTAGGCAACAAATCATAAGCCCTCTGATCCTGCAGTAAATGCAGTTTCAAGTGACAAATATCTCAGCTTGATGGATTCTGTGGCATGCAGTGTCAAATTTGGTGACATGCCCTGCACTGGAGTAGAATGAGGTTGTTATGCTCTCACACTGATTACATCTAGAGAAAACAAGCCTAACCCTTCAGCCCTTTATCAGATAAGTAGAGTATGGACATTGGTGGGACTACTTCCCAGAGTACATGCTAAACATTTGGGCCACAATGGTCCATACAGTGTAAAATGACACCACAGGCAGCTGAATTTTTGGGAGGGAGAAGTGGGGAAGACAGAGGTTTAGGATTAGTGTAAACTAGTCCTGTTATCGTTATTCAATAAAGAGGAAATTCACCTTTATGCTGGGGCATCACCAGGCATTTTCCCCATGTAATCTTTCAAAATAGGGTTTAAGAGGAAAAAAGGAAGAATTTCATCTTAATAGATTAGAGCAGGGGTCGGCAACCTTTCAGAATTGGTGTGCCGAGTCTTAATTTATTCACTCTAATTTAAGGTTTCGTGTGCCAGTAATACATTTTAACGTTTTTAGAAGGTCTCTTTCTATAAGTCTATAATATATAACTAAACTATTGTTGTATGTAAAGTAAATAAGGTTTTTAAAATGTTTAAGAAGCTTCATTTAAAATTTAATTAAAATGCAGAGTCCCCTGGACCAGTGGCCAGGACCCGGGCAATGTGAGTGCCACTGAAAATCAGCACCCGTGCCATAGGTTGCCTACCCCTGGATTAGAGAGATGCTTTTGACTCAGTCAACCAATGTAGTTTATGCAAAATTTCAGAATGGTTGTTTCCTCGAGCAGCAGTTGTCTGTGTATACAGCATGGTGTATTACAGATATACCGGGATAAAAATGACCACATCTCAGGTCACTACTATTAATATCTGTGTTTTCTACAGTATAGGACCCAATTACCCTCTAACTAGTGGGAAGAATAAACTCTCACTGAACCCTGGGCTTTGTAGGATTAAGTCAGTAAAGTTATATGATGTTGCCTGCAAATAAGCAACAAGCATTCAATTGGCTGTGAGACTACTTTGCAAGCAGCAACATTTATTTTCCCGAAGAAAGAAATTGCTGAGGGTGGCAAAGATGGCACATACAATATTACCCACAGATTCCAGAGTGCTGAACCTGCCCTTGCTGACTGCTCACTTTCAGATAATTCTGCCTATCTTTGCATACTGTGCATGTCGTAATTTCTATTAATACATTCGTAACTTGAAGACTTTAATGCAAAGTGTCTGTTTCTCTCTTGGCTATGAAATGTTTCCTCTTAAGTGATTATTACATTTAGAGCTGGGACATACAATTAGGATAAACAATAATTAGCCTAGTAGTATAACAGTACTGAGAAAATCTAGTGTGTATTCATGTAGAACTACTGCAAATTATTTACCGTGGGGATAATTCACAACCGGGATAACTTACTTTTCTCTTACTTAATTGGCCTCTCAGAGTTGGTAAGACAACCCCCACCTTTTCATGCTCTCTGTATGTGTATATAAATCTCCTCCATATATGTTCCATTCTAGGCATCCGACGAAGTGGGCTGTAGCCCACGAAAGCTTATGCTCAAATAAATTTGTTAGTCTCTAAGGTGCCACAAGTACTCCTGTTCTTTTTGCATTACAGACTAACACGGCTGCTACTCTGAAACCTTTCAAAGGGATGTGGTGGATTCTCCATCACTGGGAATCTTTCAGTCAGGCTTGGATAACTTTCTAGAAGATCTGCTGCAGCTCAGCCACATGTGATTGGGCTTTATGCAGGAGATCAGATAATCACAGCCGTCCCTTCTGACCTTAAAAGCTATAAATCTGTGACATAGAGGAAATACTTGTAAACTCAGGATGCAAGAATTTGTGTTTTTACAGCTGACCACACAGGGACAGAATGAGATACTGCCCCAGGAGGAGTCTTTACCCATTTGCCTAGCCCATCTGAGCAGCAAAGTGGTCAGGCCAGAATTGCAAATCATGTGTTCTCTGTGGACATTTGCCTTTCCGAGAGAAGAAGGTGAGTGAAAGGAAGGGTTGCACTGCAGACCAAGATGCTAGAGATTTTGGTTCTATTTCCATTCTACATGCAGTATGACTTTGGGCAAGTCACTTATCTCTCTGCGTCTCAGTTTGCCATCCCCAATATGGAGATAATAGCACTGCCCTACCTCACAGGGGTGTTGTGGGGATAAATACATTCATAATTCTTAAGTGCTCAGATACTGTAGCGATGAAGGCCATATAAGTACCCCAGATAGATAGTGGATGCAGTAGCTGTGATTCCTAGAGCACCCCCTTGATTGACTGCCAACTGTGTCTTAATGACCCATCTATTTTTAGAGCTCTGAGCTTCTCCTGGCTGAGCCTCTCCACTTCCTCAGCTATATATGGCTTCCTGTCTTGACCTGACCTGTTTTTCGTTTTTTAAAGTGAATTAATGTTATTACGGTGCTGGTACAAGATTACCGTTTGAAAGCACCGGAAATTGATGTACTTTGTTTATTCACAAAACAGGTGAAACAGAAGTAGTGAGAGCTTCTCTCCCATTGTCCTACGATTTGAAACTCAATCTGAACTTGGAGGGACCACATCTAAAAGTGAGACTCACAATAACTAATACAGTTCAGCGCCTATGCCTTTGGTCTCCCTCTTCTGAGACTGTCTATAAAAGCACCACTTGTGGTGGAGTTTTGTGAGACAGTCAGTTATTCACTGGGAACTGGACTGGGACCGTGTGGCAGTCTGGAGGCACTGGTGCCCGGACACACCCTGCTATAGGAGAACCCACTTGGGCTGGGTTGCCAATGAGGTTTAGTCCTCTGGAGATCTAGAAGAGTGAGGTGACATGGATGAATAGGGAGCCATTAGGCCAGTTAAGAAGGCTTGCCTGCTTCCTCTCAGACAGGGCCGGCCAGAGGATTCAGGGGGCCTGGAGCAAAGCAATTTCAGGGGCTCCTTCCATCAAAAAAAAATTGCAATACTATAGAATACTATATTCTCGTGGGGGTCCCTGTGGGGCCCGGGGCACATTGCCCCACTTGCCCCCCCGCCCCGGGCAGCCCTGCTCTCAGAGTATTGCTGGGTGAGACTGGGACAGTACAGCAGCTCCTCAGTGCTAATCTCAAACCCCAGAACCAGGCCAGGCCAGGCCCTGGACTTAAAGTTCTGCACCTGCCTTTTAGGTTTTTTTAAAAGACAGATTCTGAACTGGTTATTATTTAACTGTTTAAAGGCTGTATGCTAAGGTTATGGCATGGCCTTCCCTGCTCCAGATTGGCTGCCACATCTTGTAAACTGAGGCAGAAAGCCTCTGCAACACCACACCCTGACATAAGGGGGCACAATGGCAATGAGTGGAACAATTGCAGACCCCCCCCCATCTCATTTTTCAATGGTCACTAAACCTTGCTCACCTTAACTTAGTGGGAGCTTTGCATGATAAAGATGAGCAGGATTTGGGCCTGCAATGATAGGTGATTGCCTCTCTGGGACAAACCAATGAGATGGAGGAGAGATTCCCTTTTCCAGTTTTCTTGGACCAGTGTCTCTTATCCCCTCCTTGCTTCAGTCTCTGTCTGTTAACCAGCCAACTGCCAGCCAACTGAATGTAGTAAAGTTCAATGAGATGAAATAACTAGGTCATGATGCAGAAAGTGCTGAAATGAACCGCTTATTCCAACACATTATGTATCATGAGCTGTTTTTCCACACTTCCCTTTGGAAGTGTTGAAATAATAGATCTTATCAATACATATATTTGGCTTGTGTCAATCTAGAGTTCTGTTTGTATGTATAGAGCCATTTTTACTGGTGCAGGTCTGAATATTGCCTGTCCTCGGTCTCAGGAACTTGTTACTTGAAGACAAAATTGCACATCTGGAGGAATACAATTTTCTTCCATCACCCAGATTCCATCTCCCAAAGCCTGGGATGTGCAATAATCAGTCCTATATTTTGCATAAAAATCCAACCTAGAGAGGCTAGAAATGGGAGCTTTTTTCCATTAGTAAGGGGGAGATTCCCAGCATTTGTGTCCAGCCCTAGAAAGCACCCAAGATTTCGGACATGAAAGACAAAGGAAGGGTCTGTTACGTTAATTTTGAAGTTTTTATGGGCCCCGCATCCTTGGACTCATGATATCTAAGACACCAGACTTTGTGGAGTTGTTTGTTTTTATTTATTTATTTAGTTGTATTATCATAGTGCTTAGGAACTCTAGTTATGGACCAAGACCTCAGTGTGCCAGGTACTGTACAAACACAGAACAAAAAGACCTTTCCCTGCCCCAAGAGCTTACAAATCAGTCCCACTAAAATTTTAAAAAATCTTTAAAAAATTCCTAAAATAGTGTTCCTGTAACGTGTGGCATTTACAGAACACATGGTGGTATGGTGTGGTTTAAAGATTTTATCAGTATGATCATGGGGTGATCAGCAGAACTCATTGGTGGCTTTATACTCATCTCAAACTCATGTAGCTAAAAGAGCTGATAAGCAGGGAGGGGCAGAGTCATGAAGGACCTCAAGGAACTTGCACTTGATATGATGGAGGGATTTGAAAAGAGGTGTGATGTGGTTACAACAATGAACAAGAAAGGTGATCCCAGAAGCTGAAGTTAGTATGGACTGGGGCAGCAGGATGTTGTAGTCTTGCGGGAGGCCAGAGAGCTGGAAGTTGCAACAGTCAAGGTAGGACATGCTGAGGGCATGCCCAGTAGTTTTAACAGTCTGTACAGAAAGGGCTGGAACTTAGAGATGTTCTGGAGAAAGCTGTGGCAGGAGTTGGACAGAATCTGAATGTGAGGGAAAGGGAATTGGAGGAGACAAAGGTAACCCTCAGATGATGAGCTTGAGTGATGGAGAAAAGTGGTGTTGACAACGGTGGCAGAAGAGGGCAGTGGAGAAGGAAAATAGAGAGCTCAGTTTTAACTATGTTAAGTTTTGCTATAACTTTAATCAGCAATTTAGCATATGACTCAGTAAGACAAATACCAGCTCTGTATCAACAGCCAGTGAATAATGCCATTTCTCCCATACACATACATTTTGGGGCGTTTACCACATTTCTGCCTTACAGTTTACCACATCTCTCTTGCAAGTAATGACTGTACTTTTTTGGTGCATCAATTTTTTAATCCAACAATCTCAAAGCATTTCATAAACATTAATGAATTTAGCCTCACAACAGAACCCTGTGAAGTAAGTCTGTATTATCCACATAGTATCATTAGTCCCTAATTTACAGATAAGGAAACTGAAGCATACAGAGCTTCACATCTAAGTGGACAGAGTTTAGAGAGACAGTTTACATTATCACTGACAGTGCTTTTCCTATTAGGTGAATATATAGCAGACTTTCGTTCCCAGTGTTGTGAATCTTTCATGAGCACTACAAAAAAAAAGGTCTCTCTTTAGAAGGTCAGCTTTTTATAAGGCATTGAACAGACAGACGTATTTCCAATAATATCTGTTTGGTGGCCACTTCCTAGTATAGTAAAAACCCTGAAATGCCAATTAAAGACAGAATTACTGTTTTTGCCAGGCTGACAAACCAGTGAAGCTCAATTTGAACTATTTGTTGTTAATTCCCCAGTTTTGTGGCATACCTTTTAGCCATGATGCTTGGGTTTATGTCCAGGGCAAAGATCTTAATAGGAAAACATAAGTTGAGACACACAGAAAAATCATTTGTGTGTTGCAGATGCTATACTAGAAACAGTGTGGACGCAAATCTGTTTACTAGAGCTTTACTATTTTAACAATTTTAGCCTGAAAAGTGCTTAGCTTTGAAAGAAGAGATAGCAGTGACTCTTTGGGGTAAGAATATGACACAGTGCCTTTGTCATAGTCAGTTTGTAGTTTTACTGGTTTAGACAGTGTCCCTTAAAACATTTTCTGGTGGTTAATTTAGTATGAAAGTAGGATGAAAACTGGTTTGCAGTCACTTGCAACGAGCTCCCACATTTATTAGCCCAAATGTAAAAGAGCCCGTAATCTGTATTGCATTTCTCTACTTGCAACATTAAACATACAGATCACTTGCATGTGCAGTTACTAACCATTATCACTTCTGCACCCAAATGATAGGATTTACACTCTTGTGTGCTCTACTTGTGTTTGATTCGCACACACACACTGGTTTATGTTGTAAATAATGCTTCATTTGTGAGCACTAGTGACACTGTTCAAACACAAAACATGCAAGTGAATATGCACATATAATCAAATATGCACTAATGGAGACAATGTTAGGCAAATGTTGACCCTGGCATCACAAATGATGCCATTTTTTAACAAGGTATCTACCATCACTTACAGTAGGAGAACTGGGAATATTTTGCATTAAATCTTTATTTTTAAATATATTTTATAGCTTAGGTACAGTGAGAAGTGATTCTAACTGCCTGAATTTTGCTTTACTGATCAACATTCGTACAGCTTTAAGAACCTACAGAATGGCATATCCTGTGCAGCCTGCACTGCAGTAGCTGCAGTCTTGCCTGCTACTTTTTAGTGACCCTGGAACGATGCACCCTGGAGAGCTGTAGATTGACAGCTACTGGTTGGCGCTGATAGGCATCTGCACCACAGTACTAATATAGACAATTCTTTGTCAAATGTTTACAAATTGAGATAATGGTTAACTTGCTGTCAGCACCAAATGAGTTTTTTTAATGTTTCAGAGCATAAAATATAAAGGATCTGGCATTTAAAGGCAAAAGGTATAAGGTACTAACATCTGCCAGGATGTTCAAACTATTCTTTCTTTTCAGCAGCTTGAAGGTTTCTGTGTCTTTGTACTATATTATAATCTCTGGATATATTGATAAGGGCTAGCCACTAAATTAACCTCAGGTCCATATCAGAGTTTCATGCAGAAAGCACTTCAGAACTCCTCTCTTTTGTTGCAACAAAACAATTAAGATAGTGCACCACTGCTCAGTAAAATGATCGGATAATCTCTCTGCCTCTCTGTCTCGCTTACACTAAGAGTGCTTATTAAAGTAATGACTGTTATTCTGCTTTCAGTTAGAAGTGGGCCCCAAACCAAAATCCCACATCCAAACACACCAGAATATTGGAAGTTTCAGAATGTGGATCTGCATAATCAGGCTACATTTCAGAATGGTAATAACCTAGAGCCAGATTTTGTAGCCCATCTTTATATTTTCTGAAGCATGCTAGCTTATCTACCAGAAAAAGAAAACTGCATCTTTTTTGTATTGCATTGAGAACAGTTTTCAACCTGTAAAATTTATGCAATTCATTATGTAACCCCTCCCCAGTATGAACTCAGTAAATTAAAAAGAACCCTGCTTGGGGCTGGTTGAAAATTTCCATCAAACTCATCTTTCAGTGGAAAAGTAGCTTTTTGACAAAATTAATTTTTCCATGAAGAGTGTCTGCTTCCTGTGGAAAATCTGAATTTTTCATAAAAGAAACCCCAACATCCAAAAAATGAAAGATTTTGATTTGGAGATGCTGCCATAGTGTCTCATGGGATCTGTAGTTTCGGCTCTTTGTGTCCCCATTCTCCTCAATGGGCCAGGTTTCCCAGACAGACCACGTCTCCCATGATGCACCATGGCTAGACATTCCCATGATGAACTGCAGCAGCTCAGCAATAGGGGAGACCATGGGGCATAATGCAATCTGACAAGAGAGGAGAAGGGATGCATAAAGTACCCAAACTTCAACTCGGTGAGGCACTGCACCAGCATTTCCAAATAAAAAATTTCAGTTTTCTGCTGAAAGTTCTCCAGTTTTGAGAAGATTTTTGGGGGTGGGGGCATTTTGTAATCAGCTGTAACCCTTCTAACCCAGAGCTCTTGAACACTGAGGTCGGAGGAGACCTTAAGGTGCACTTGTATGTACAGATCAAGCATGTTGTAGAAATGTCTGTCACGACTGAGGGCTAGTTGTACATTTGATTTCTGACCTTTGTCTCTGAGTTGCACCCACTCAGCTAGTAGGCCCATCACCTTCACCTCTCCTTTGATTCTCCCACTATCAGACTGAGTCCTGGGGTACAGGACCCTGTGTACCAGCTGTGTCACTCAGAAGACCAGATTTGGTTCAACTACCAGCAAGTCTTTGCTTCAGGAGCAGTGAGCACTGCAGTGGGTGTGGAGGAAAGCAAGCAGAGAATGAATGTGGCCCACAATATATGGATGTGCTCTGCTCCTCTCCACAGCACAATGTATGTGTATTTTTTCACCTCTTTTTAGAAAACATAGCTGAGAAACGGACAGTTATCTAAAAACAATGCAAGGTTTAGGGAATTGATAAAAAACAAAATTCATGTGGTATGGGAGCAATACAGGCTGTTCCCCACCATAAATGTTGTGATTCTTACATACAAATATGTTATACAGTCATACTGCACCAAACCGCCATAATAGGTGCACATGACAATGGCAGCTCAAAGTGCTCAGCACATCCCAGAACAGGGGCTGATGTACTTTATTTCAGAAACTTCTAAGTAGCAACCAATGCTGTACTCCAGTTAGCTTTAATAATAATATGAAGTCAATGGGACAACTCATGTGTAAGTACTACTCACTGTGAGTAACCATTGTAGATTTAGGCTCTAAGTCACTGGTTCCCAAACTTGTTCTGCCGCTTGTGCAGGGAAAGCCCCTCGCAGGCTGGGCCAATTTGTGTACCTGCTGCGTCCACAGGTCCAGCCGTGGTTCGCTGCTCCAGGCCAATGGGAGCTGCTGGAAGCAGCGGCCAGTACGTCCCTCAGCCCGTGCTGCTCTCAGCAGCTTCCTTTGGCCTGGGGCAGCGAACTGTGGTCACTGGGAGCTGCGATCAGCTGAACCTGCGGACTGCTTTGGGAACCACTGCTCTAAGTAATACCACAAAGATGTAATAACCCTAGGCTTTTTAATAGCATGTTACACTTGGAACAGCTCCCCCATCAACATTTGATCACAAATACACCAGAAATGTTTTATTTATGATGAAAATGAATGGGTCAGCTAACAACTGCAGTTTAGAAATATTAGGAAACTTGCTCTTTTTAAAGGGTAATTTGAATCCTGTCTTTGTGAGTTTAATTAACTAGGCAGCAGTTGGGAAAGCTAAGGTTAATTATATGGATATTAATAAGTCCATGAAATTGCATTTTGATTAAGTTACAGTTTGATTAACTGAAGCATTTTTTGACTTATTTTCAAAGATTCATATGTTATGTGGACTGAACCATGCTAAAACACAATGGCCTATAGTCCAATTAGTATGATCTATCTGTGTGTGTTTATATATACGTGATATGCTGATAAAAACTTTATACCACCCTAGTCTAAGTTTGGAATGGTCCCATTATGCATGAACGGAGAAGCCACAAGTTAAGTTATTCATGTCATTCTAAGCAAGTCCTAATGAAACTTTTAAATTTCACAATCATGTATTCTGTATGTGGCATGTATGTTACAGAAAACCTGTTTTAAGAATCTTTTAGTGATTTTTAAAAATAATTATTGAAGATTATTTCTTGTATCCTGTGGCCTGTAAAGCCAGGTGCCATAATTAAGCCGAGTCCAACTGGGTGGAGCTCAGAGGGAGTGAAAATTAAACTAATAAATGTAAAACACCTCTAAAAATGGCATAAATTAGTTTTTTGTGTGCATAAAAGTGTTATGAATTTGAAGTCCACTATCTTGGACCCTTCCAAGGCTAAAAACAAGTACTGTGTCTCACTGAGAAGCTGGGTGTACCACCTTTCCAGTGGTACAAAACTCCATTGCAGGATCACATGGTTTCAGTCCTTAAACCTGTCCCTGGTCTTGGCTTTAATATTTCTCACACAAAGGGGGAAGTGGGTCCTGTGTTCCACTAACCTTGGCACTGTAGCAGATCAGATTGGGCCATGGGGGATGAATGAGATATGAAGAACCTAAGTAGTTTCCAAGTGCGGGGAACTGCATGTGTTGGTTTATTCTAGTTGAGAAAAATTGTAAAGATATGAAATAAGAGTTTCAATAGCAAGACCCTGAGACTCCTGCCTTGTCACAATCCCACTATTAGAAGAAAATCAGCTAATTGTGACAACCTAGCAGCCCATTACAATTGCCCAAATTTGCCATGCCAATCACTTAGATGCTGTTCGATCCCAGCATTTATGTTCCCTGTTGAAGATAGTCAGATGCATTTACTGAAACATTATACAGTAGAATGACATGTCTTGATAAAGGTTTATTTGAACAGCCTTTTTTTTTTTTGGTATAAGTACAACCTGAAGCAGAGCACAGGAGAGGCGCAGAAACATAATAATGTTGGTGTACTGTTATGTATCAACTTCTGCTGCAGGATTAGGACAAATAGGCTGAAAGTACTTCTCTTCTCAAGGAGAGAGAAAATAACAGGGAAAACCATGGTATGAATTCAAGTTGCGTATCTATTTTAACATAAAGTGAAACCGGCAGCAGACTGGTAAAGGTTCATTGCACTAGCTCAAATCTACTGAGACTGCTCTAAATAAAACAAATAAGCTTTGCTTCATAAACAAGTTGATTCAGCTACCTAAGTCCCCACAGAGAGCTTTGCTGCCTTTGTTTTATCATCAGGGGACCCAATGGAACATCTCTCCAATTTGATTCCATTATTAAAACAATACATGTATACTGGGTACATGTACCTTTGCTTGACTTAGTAATATCCTGCAATCTGTGTCAGAGAGGGCACATATCACAGACTTAATATAAAACAAAATGTCCAAGACCTATTAACTTCTGTAACTTCAGGTTATCTAACTGTCCTAAGGTCTGGAAAATGTTTTTTTACTCATTATAACATACTTCATATCCAAGGTCACTCTTATGATATTGTCCCTACCTATGCACCATATAAGTTTACAGTGTTCTACCATATACCTTAAAACCACACAATGAAACTAGTTCTGGTCTTATACAAGAATGACTCTCACTGTAGTCATTATACAGAGGGGGAGAGGGATATTTATATAGTAAAATTTAATACTATACTTGTCTAAATACTTGTCTAAAAGACAAGCTTTCGAGCTATGCAGAACTCTTCTTCAGGTCACTTTCTAAGTAGCTTGATAGCTTGTCTCTTTCACCAACAAAATTTGGTCCAATAAAAGACATATCTCACCCACCTTGTCTCTCTCATATCCTGAGACCAGCATGGCTACAACAACACTAAAAAATTAATATTAACATTTAAGTGAATAGGTGTTGCCCCTGTATAGTTTGGGACAGAAATTGGTCCAATGAATCTAACTGGAAATTATTTGAAAAAAATGTTGGTATTTACTTTCTTGCATGCTTGTAGAAGTGAAAGTGATGATACAGTTGTTCTAGGTAACATAAATGGGTCTTCTGGGACAGTGGTGATGGTTAAGGTGCAAATTTCCCCACAGAAAATTAGGAATAAAATCCTGGCCCCATTGAAGTCAATGGGAGTTTTGCCCTTGACTTTAGTGGGCTAGGATTTCACATAAAGACACTGAAATTATGGACAAATTCTCCAGTCCATTAAAGCTACTTTGTACTATGATTGGAAGAACTCTGCTGGCATACAGCTGGTGGAGGTGTTTCTATCACCTTCTAAATCAGCCATCCCATCTCCTTCAGTATAAGTAAAATGAAAAGAGGTTGTGGCTGGGGCAAGAAGAGGAAAGGTTGTGTCCCTGCCCATGCTGCCCTATCATTGTGTGGCTCTGAATTAGGTAGGCATTTAGGGCCTATATATTATCATTTAAAAATACTTCCATAATAACTCTTAATGGATGATTTAAAAGCAATTATTCTTTTTAATGTTTTATAGTAGGATATGTTATAATGCACAGAAAAGATGTATCAAATAGATTTTATAATAAAATAGTAGTAGACAAAATTAAGACACAATTACATTTCTAAAAAAATTTAAAAAGCGGTTTCTACTATTCTCTTGTAAATTCTTAATAAATGATTTTATTGTATTATGTTAGGACCACAGAGGTTTATGGGCATGGGGCGTCTTAAATGCACATATTTATTATTACAGAGCCAATCCTGCAAATGCTTTGACATATGGGTAGCTCTATATAGGTAAATAGCCCCTAATTCATTAAATAATAAATTAGGCTTCATTACTATTTTTTAAATAGCTGGAAGCTGAAGCTAAACAAATTCAGTCTAGGAATATTTCTAACAGTGCTAGGAATTAACCATTGGAACAATTTAGCAAGGCACGTGGGAGATTCTCCAGCTTTTGAAATAGTTAAATCAAGGCTGGATGCCTTTTTAAATGATATGCTCTGGCTCAGCCAAGTTTTTGCCTTGACACCAGAATTAGTTGGGAAAATTCTGTGGCCTTTGTTAAACTGGAGATCAGTCTAAATGATCATAAATGGTCCTTTCTAGCCTTAAAATCAATGAATGTGTGACTCTATGAGAAGTTATTGTTATAATCAATTAACATGTTACCCAAATATCAAAATTAATCATGAATTTTATCATGAATCACATGCTTCAAGTTTAAATACATTTGTAGGATTCATATTTTTCAGGTCCCAATCCTGCACTCATTCATATTAACAGGAATTTTGCCATTGCCCGAATGGGAGCAGGATTGGATTCCTATCTGTTTTGTCTGTAGTCAGTCATATATACTTGAAGAGTGAACTAGTTAACATTTTTGGACAGCTCATTTCATTTTCCATGGCTCCTCAGGTCTGATGTGCCATGGCAACTGTATTCTTCCCCCATTTACTTTAATGCTATTGTTAAATTTGATTAGAATGTAATTTTGGGGTCTTTTTATACTTAGACGTTCATCAAACAAAATGCCTTTCTCAGGGCAATGCAATAACTTTACATAAAAGGCAAAATATGGAAATAACTTTAAGTGCTTGAAATTGTTAAATGAATTACAAATGCTAGCTAAATGAGACAAGGGCTAAAAAAAATGCATTGTGAAAAGCTCTACCCATTTAATAATCAGAGACCAATAGTTCTTTCACTGTACTATGTGTCAAACCACTCACTCAGAGAGAAATGCTATCAGTCAGGTGAACGGTGTGAAAAGGAAATTGCATTTCCCACAGGTTAAAATACTTAAGTAATCTCTATAACAAGCAAAAGTTTTAAGTGAAAGAGATGTGAGTCCTCTACTGAGAGATGCCAACAGGGAGTAAATAGGAAGCTGTGATTGAGGCTAGTTTCTGATACTCTCATACTGAATAGTACCTTAGACCCTGTGTAGTCCCATTAAATTCATTTTATTGCTATTTTTAGAGTAGTGATATTTTCAGAGTAAGGAAATATTTCATATTAGCCAGACTACAGCAATCTAATCCTAAATGTATGAAGTTTATGAGCCTATGCTAAAATATTGCCCAATGGTTGCTCTTTGGTATGTTCAGAATGCATCAGAGATATATTTATTTACACTAATATATTCATGGGTATGAGATTTTTATACAGAACATCTTGCTCCTGATTCTTTTTTCCGGTTTCTCTCCAGTGATACCCTTTGTGATAGTACTGTCTATATGTATCATTTCTTTTCATAGGGCCAAATTCTGATTCACGTGAAAAGCCTGAGTAGGGGCTTTCCAAAAAGGTTCATATTCTCCCCAGGGCATGAGCAGCAGCCATGGAGCTTACACCCCCTTTCCATGGTGGGGTCTGACAGTGGGTCTGCATGCTCACATTGGTCCCCTGCTGTGCCCCCAGAGTCTGGTTGCTCTGGAGAGAGCTGCTGTTCTGTTATGAACAATAAGAGCCCGATACCCCTGTTCAGCCTCTCAGTACCTGGGAATGCTCCTCTTCTCCCAAAGCAATGGACTCATGCTGATTCCACTGCTATGACACCCTTCCACAGGATGCAGGATTTGGCAGTTAAGAATCAGGGTTGTTTCTGGTTTGCTTTCACTCTTAGTCTCTCTGTCGCAAAATACAAGCTGCTTCTAGCATCCTTTAGTTTTAGAACTTACCTTGCAGTATTTTGGAACCATGGTAGTGAACTAGGCTGTACTGGCCTTTTTCCTCTGGAGCCTGGGATCAAATCCTAAATGAGGTAACCAATGCAAAGGAGCGTAGGGGTCTCATCTAGCCTCTTCTAATGGACGTTTGTCCACAGAAGCACTGCTTAGTTCGGTTTAGTTCAGCGTGCCCTGCAGTCTGTGCTTGAGAGAAAGGCTCAGGGCTTCAATAATGATGCTGCTAACCGTCAGGACTGTGCTGCATGGGCAGTCCTGTGTCCATGTCAGGAAGCTTTTACTGTGTCTGGGTTCCTGTCAGTGCTGCTAATTCAATCACTTTAATGAGCAATACAGTCACATAAAAAATTAACAAATATCTACCCAGCAGCAGTTCACTTTGTTCCTTTTTCCAAAACTATGTAGCTTTCTCTTAAAATGATTGGGTTTTATTGCTCCTTAATGCTAGCAGCATGTTCTATATCTCAGCATTCAGTGAAAAGGAATTCTGCCTTTATTGCCTGACAGCTTCTCAACATTTTGTATGTAACTACTGTCTCCAATATTTTGTGCCATATCGTCTCCTAACTACATCTGTGTAACCCCACTGAATTCACGAAGGTTGTTGGGGGCACAGCAGAGGGCAGAATTAGGCACCTGTGACAGGGTATACAAACTCCACGCATGTCACGAAAAGGTTGTTGGACTGCTAGGGGTCTAGTCAACCCCACCCTGCAACACAAGAAGCAGATGTCAGGCTCTGAGAGAGGAGCTAAAAGAGGAGAGCCCAACTGAGTTGGCACCTGGCTGGGAGGAAAAGTAGACCTTTGGTTCTGACTGTGGGAGAGAAGGTTGGTTGGGGCCAGGAACTGAGAAAGACAGTTGTCTACCAGATCCTTCCTGAGGGAAGGTAGGGCTGGCCTGGGAGGACTGCCTTGTTTAGCTGATAGTTACCAATTTAGGCTTGCATTAGCCCAGGTAGGGCTGCAGTGTTTGTTTCCTAGTATGCTGCAGAGCCTGGGAGAAGCGAAGAGTTTGCTGAGGATACTCCCCAGGAGTGGTGGAAGAGTTTGTTTCTTTGTGTTCATTTTGGACTTTGGGTACCCTGGAAGGGGTAGGATTTTTATAGGACCTAGCTGGAGGACTAAGTTACCAGGAAGGTGTTGGAGGCTTCTGCATTGTGCTATGACATAAGGGGATGTGTAATGAGGGCACGTAGTGACAATACCTTACTTTCATTAGTCTGTTCAATTTATCTCAAGAGCTCACATGATTCTGTGCAACCTCACTTTATTCTCCAACCCCTAAGCTACACTGTATGTGGGTATCATCTTATGCTCCTTAAATTCAGGGCTTGGTTGTGGTCATTAAGCGTTCCTGCATGTCTGTTGGACTACAGCCCTGCACACAGCACAACTTAAGGAGAAAGGACTCCTTCCCCTCTTCGGAATAAGTATCTTGGGGCATGGGAGGAGAGAATCCAGATCCTTTCCCTTCACTGCCCCTTCTGAGAGGATGGAGGTTTCACCTCTCCAGGAGAAAAGATAAGAGAATTTCCAAGCACCAACCTAAGACTCAAGTGGTCTAATTAAGAATAGAGAGAAAGGATCCACTTGAAACAAATGACACGGGTCCTGTTGTGGACTGTATCCAAACTGTCCCTGGCACTGTTCAGGAGGTAAGGGAGAAAGTGGTTTTGTCTCCCTTGTGCCCTCAAATGGGACTAGCTGGGATCCTTACCCAGTCCTAGTGTAAGTTAGAGTAGCATGAGGCCATTACAGCAGCCCGGGATCACTGGGGTACAGAGACAACCCTGCTACATCCTCTCTCCTCTGGCCCTGCTTCTGCTACTGAGGCCGGTATGCCATGTGAGAATAGATTGTTTAAACCCACATTATGGCTGTTTTGGTCCCTCAGATCAGTGGAAAGTAGATATCATATGGCCCATGATGTTCATAATAAATCTAGTTTGAAACTCTGCAAAAGTTCATTCAGAAGGTTCACCCTGGATTTAGTTATGGCAGATAAAAAGTATCTTGAACATCGAGGGTGCCTCTTTCTCTCCTCTGATTCTTTTCAACAGGGCCTATCAGAGATGGTCTTTGGTATCAGATCTCTTGTGTTTCGCTTCCCCTGACCTGACTCTCAGCTTAATCTTACTTTCAGGTTTCTCTGATGTGCTTGTCTGATCATCCTACCAGACACCCCCTCCCCGCCACACAGAGCCCCCAGTGTCTCTAATGCCATGTCCATATCCTGTGTCCCAAATCCATCCAGGATTGAATTCACTGGTTTGGCTAAACTGTTTCAGTTTGGTTTTGCTTCCAAAGCTTCACAACTTGACAAGTCCCTTTGAAGATGTATCCACACAGTGGTTGTTTTGCATCCTATTACTCTGACACCAAAAGCTTGTCTTCCCTTTATTCTCTTCTATCATACTTTTGTAAGATATTAGTCTTGGCTGGGAGGTGGAGGGGGTCAGTTTAATCTGAAACCAGTTCAGTCTACTCGGATAAGCCCAGTGTATCTTTTTAAAAAATTATATTTCATTCTTAACATTCCATATTAAATACGAACCACAGATTAAAACTAACCTGCCACATACGGATAATCTTTCCTAATAACCCAGACCTTCAAATCACAGGGAGACATGCTGGCTCATTTGTGCAATACCAATTCATTTGTTGTAGTGTCTCTCTCTGACAGAATAATGGTTGAATGTAACAAGGCAATCAAAACCTAAGTATGCCATGTTATTCCATTTGTGGTCTCTTTTTCTTTGTCATAGGAGTTTAAGGCCAGAAGAAACTATCGGATCATCAAGCATGACCTCCTCTATATAGCAAGCCATTAAAGTTCACATAGATACCCTTCACTGAGCCCGAACACTTTAGTTAGACTCAAACATTTCAGTTTTCATAAAACTAAACTGTATGCCACAGGTAGAGAACAGGAGAGACCAAGGTGCCACCAATGCCTGAGGCCCAGCAATGGTAGGGAATTGATGTGAGATGATCCCAACAGGTGAACTGCGCCCCATGCTACAGAGGAAAGCAAAAACAACCCAAAGGTCTCTGCTCTGACACTCAGTTGGACCTTGAGCATGTGAGTAAGACACACTAGCCAGGCATTTAGAAATGATTCTATGTACCACCTCCAAGCACCAGTCCACACCACCCAGTGTCCTGCCTCCAAAAGGGATCAAGCTCTGATGCTTCAGAGGATGTTGACCTCCTTGCCCAGCCAACACATCATTGGTGTATTTTTTTATGAATTTTCTGCAGATTTATACTCCAGTCCTCAAAACAGACAGTGAATCAATAACATACATACAACCCCACTTATTGCACTCGGCTTGGTTAACCACGGCCAGCCATAACTAAGAACTGAACTGGACTCACATGTTACACCCTACAATCTATTTCACTGATGCTAAACATTCTGCAGATTGTTTTTCTGTGAATTTCTCCCACTCTCTTTCTGTCACTTTATTCTATTTTATTCTATTCTATCCTTGATTATTGTCATCTGCCTCTATTTCCATGATGTTATTCCCTAATAATATTCCCTACTTCTGTGCCCCTACATGAATCATAATTCCATACATCTTTTAGCTGCAGTATTTCTCAAAGTAGTGTTGAATCTACTTGGCAAGGTTCTATTGTTTTGAACATTAGCTTTCCCATTTTCGAGACACCATTATATATAGTCTCCTTGGCCAGCTCCACTAAGTCATTTGTTTACAAGAGACTCAATCCTATGAGGCACTGAGTGTCTTTAGCACCTCTGAAGTCTGGGGAAAGTTTAGATTAAAATCTGAACTTCATGGCTCAGGCTCACTTCTTACGTTGATCTCTTATTTAGATATTCATTGGTAATCAATATGGTCCCTGCTTCCATAACATCTACAGCCTTTTTAATGTATTTATTCTCACAATATCCTTGTGAGCTAGAGAAGTACAATTTTCTGCAGTGTTACCATTGGGGAACTGAGGCCCTAAGTAACTTGCTTAAGGTCACACAGGAAGTCTGTGGCAGAGAAGGAATTTGAACCCAGGTCTGACTAGGCAAGTGCCTTAACCACTGGACAATCCTTCCTATCTGTCTGAGATATAGATCCTCAAGCTAAAGAGAAGGGACATTTATTTAAAGTAAGACACAAATCCACATACCAACTGGGCTTGGTGCCAGATGTCAATGGCTTCTCTTCCTTGTACAATAATAAAGACATTTAACATTTCACACACATCCCCTTCTCCAGAAAATAATGAATCCCAAGCTAGGAAATGTGACCTTCAGGTTCTTTTAAAATTATGGATGCAAAGTGTTCATTGAGTAACATCTGCTCATCTGTCACTAACTTCTTCCTCCTGCTTCTAATGGCCTTTTAAAAATGCATGTTTATCATTAGATTTATTTTATTGATGGCCAAATACTTTTACCTTTTACTAGTGTAAAAATCTGGCCCTAAATTTACTCCATTTACTTCAACATTCCTTTCCAATTCTACTTTCTTTCATTATGCAATAATCATTCCAGTGCACAGTTTTATTTTCATTAATTACTTTGCGTTCAGTTTTGTAACATGTACTCATCCTACATACCACTTATTCATGCAACCAGTCCCACTGAACTATTCTGTGAGCCTCTTTTCCCATCTCATAGGGCTGGTTTATACACTGGTTTTGTACCAGTATTACTATATAGAAAGTATATAGAGAGCACGCTCGGCAGCGCTGAACTGAAAGCTTCTGTTTGCTGACCCAGGGAACTAGATTAGCTCCCGCTCAGCCTCTAGCCTGTCCTGCTGCAGCTCTCAGGGTCTCAGGCCTAGTGCCAGGCTGACCCTGCACTGGGCTAGGCTTAGCGGTTACATTTTAGGGCCATGTTTTTCAGAAACAGAAACCTAAAAATCAGGTTTCAGCCACATTTAGGCACCTGACTAAGTGACTTTTCCAGCAGAGCCTGGTGACTTCACTTGGTAGAGGCTAGAGGCTCTGTGCCGCTTACTTACTTGCCTAAATATGCTGAATTTCAAGCAGCCCACTTTAGAAATGCTTCCATGCTCCAATACATCTGTTAGTCTATAAGGTGCCACAGGACTCTTTTTGCTCCTTTTACAGATCCGGACTAACATGGCTACGCCTCTGATACTATATAGAAACTGATAATTGAGGTGGTACAACCTCCTAGTGTGGACAGAGTTATACTGATATCGAAGTGCATATATTATTACAACTTATACAATAAGTTAATAAGCTATACTGGTACAAGCATCTTTACATGGTCTAACTATGTCCACACTACAGGCTTGTACCACTTTACCTATACCAGTTTCTAAACTGATACAGAAGTGTGAAAATGGTGCATAGACCAGTCCTTAGGCCACTGAACCTCCACCAGTTGGCACATATAACTAGATGGTGGGCTCAGTCCAATTCCTAACAGACATGTATCCACACCACCTAAAACCATTATCTTAACTGTTACCCTTGATGGCACTTGCAGCAGAGAGGACAAAGGTTCTATGGGCCATGGCGACTGGAAAAACCTCTCCCCTAGAGGTGGTCCCTTTAGATTAGGGTGAGGTTCACATGTGTGACATCTTTCACTACCACTCTCTGTGCCTACAGCTAAATGTTCTTTTCAATCTTTCTGGGTTAAATTCACTCCATCCACACAAAGCTGGATGATTCAGGTCCTATGTGGGCAAAGTGTTGGATGGTTGGAGAGGTGAGTTCCCCCACTCCCACTAAACTCAGTGCCATAGTTCAGCCTATGGATTGGAATAGTGGTTGCAATGCCTTTGTACCAGTTGCATTTTTTTACTAGGAATGCTGAATCTGTGTACATGCAGATCCATGGCCTTGTCCTTTGGCCCACTCCTGGACCACCTTAACCTGCTTCCAGCATGGCCTTCCACGCTAACCTCCACAGGACTGGAATGGTCTTGGAACATGCTGTGCAGCTACTTAGTAGGCAGTACCCATGTACAGTTCCTTTGCAGAGCTTAATGGGTGTGGAGGCCTTGCTCCTGCACAACTAAGTTGAATTTCACTCTCTTTGAATGAACAGGTATCAGTCTCACACTGTTCTGTGCAGCACCTTTCACAAGCACTACATTTCCTCAGACATTGAAAAGGAGAGAGGGGGAGAACCCCTCCACTGCCACACAACAGATCTGGCCTTACAGTTCAGTCTGGACACTCTCTTTTCTTCTCTACACCACAGCCAGAATGCCATACTTTGTATTGGGCAAATCAGATCAATAAGCACCAGTTACACATTAATTGCATAATAGAGATTATGTGTATCTCCCAACTAAATTATAAGGACAAACTACCTTTGACATCTCCAAGGACGCATCTCTCACATAAGAGATTGCTGACTGGATAGATCATGTTTAAAAGACACCAAATTATTGTCTGTTATCAGCATTTTATTCCTATGCCCTTTCATACTGTTTATGTAGAAAGCAGCTAATGGACCAAATACAGATATGGTCTGAGAAGGCACAAATCCTCTTGGCTGATTTTGGCCCAGTGATGTACTAGTTATTTGTCTATGTATTCCTATACAACAGAAGCCATCTGTCACTGCTTAGCATCAGTAATCTTAAACCCTCATACTTTATAGCTGTGGAAATATATTTAATTTGTGCATCTAGTAGTCTAGGGAGAGAGAGAGAGAGAATTAAAAGTCCCTTGTAACCCTGGGTGCTTTCACGTATGTACACTCATGCAGAGAATTTTCCTCTTTACCAAATGGGTTTCAAGCAAAGCAGGCTGCCGTATGTCACAGGTATTGTGATGGGTCCATATAAAAATCTAGTTAGAGGATTTTTGAAAAGAGGTTAATTAAAAGCAATTTAATCTTAGTTTGTCAAAAAAGGGGAATGCCAAACTGCACAAAATGAAGGTGTTCTGTATGGTCTGTCTCTTAAAAAAATCTCTAGAGAAAAGAAAACTGGAGTGTTTTATATCCATGCTATGAAAAATTCTAGGGTGAAATCCAGGCTCCACTGATGTCAATGGGAACTTTGCCATTGATTTGAGTGAGGCCAGGTTTTTACCCTAGAGCACAATGGAATCTTTTCCAAAGGAATCTTGAAGCACATAGTCACAGGTTGCTGCTAGCTGAGTCAGCATTAAGCAGCTGACACAAGGCAGAAAGCTGTGATAAAAAAACCTGTTTTGAAACCCATGTTTCAGAAAATGGGCTAAATTTTGTTTTCAGCTACACCACAGCATTCTCACGAAGTCCAGTTGTGACCTAATGGAAGTGAGTGAAACTCTGCAAGTGAATTGAATGGCATCTGCTCAGAATTTAGCCCACTAATCAGTGGGGCTGTACTGGTGTAAATGAGAGCAGGATTTAGCTCATTTTCCGTTATTTATTTCTGTTTTTTATCAATAAGATTTAGTGGCGTAAGGAGAAGAAACAAGTGGCAGGAGCAGATGAACTCTCAAGAAGCAGTGATCCTGTTGCCATTCACACAGTCTCAGTAATATAGATTCAGGAAAGAGAAATACAAACAATATATGCTCTATAAGCAGAATTGCCTCTAAGTAGCAAGCTTTTCAAAGACTTCCACGAAATGGCAGGAATTCTCTAATAGATATGTTTTTAAAAGGCTGTCAGTTGGAATGGGAATGGTATTCCAGATATCATCTGTCTGGTTCTCAAGACAGAGCATAAAGCATAACCTAGTATATAAATGTCACAATGAAACAACTGGTGCTAATTATCCAGTTATAAATGAGTGTGACTATATTGCTTTTGCACTCCCTGATGACTACTGTCCAAAAGACATGTTAACACAGTTGAAGCAACTATTTTTTTTCCTGCTGTTATGATAACTAGAATCTTAACTTTTTAGAACTGATGATCTTGCAAGGAAGTCAAGAAACTAAAGAATGCGTGTCAGCAGTGATAGATGCAAAGTACTGTACAGGAGCTTAAATAGTTTTGAATTAGCATGTCCAAAAAAGCCTGGATTGTTTAAATGAGCCTTAATGTAACCTACGTGTTCCAGTGCATTCTGCGTGGATCTGTGCAGCCATTCAGAGCAAACCATTTTTTCCCGTTTGTGAATTCTCTGTTTTTCATAATTGCTCCCTTTTTGCCTGCATTTCAGCCAATGGGTTGTTCACAAACTACTTGTTTTGACTGTATCCTCAACTATTTCTCCTTGTATTCATAATCTGTGGTGTGTGATTGGTTGCCTAAATAACATGATATCGTTTCTGTTGCCTAACTGGATTACTGAAGTGTTATAAAGGATGTGAACATAGAGGAATAGCATAGAGTGAATACTCCCAGTTGTATGTATGTTAATACCTGTGTTCACATGAGAATCTCTGTATTTGCATGAAGTACAACCATTTCCCAAAAGTGTGTGAACAAAACCCTGCTTGCGCCAACGTTCTCATGACACTGACTGTGGCTAAACCAAACAGCTATTTGGGAGTTGACCTGAAACTTGTTTTGTAGTATTTGTCCAGCTTGAACTATGAAGATAGGAGGAAAAAGTTGGACAGCAAATCTTCAAGCAGGGAAATTCTGCTGTTCTTTGATAACTGTTCAGCACATGTGACTCAAAATCATTCTTCTGCCACCAAATTGTACAAGGTTAATTTGTCTAGTATATCAATGCCTGATCCACAACTGCAACCTACATAATTAAAAACAATTACTTTACATAATCATTCACACTGCTCATACTGATCAGAAAGGAACTGTTAACCCTTCAAGAACCATCCTGGGCACTTGCTAAATAAAGCTTGTTAGACAGCAAACCAGAGACTCCTTAGCACTCTGCTTTCCCCCAGACCTTGAACAGCCATTAGGTAATGATCTCACATATTTGGAACCCCTTTGATAGTATAACTCCTGAACTTCTGAGAAATGAACAGCAGAACAATGCTTCAGTGAACCATAATGCAGAAACCACTGGCAACTAAAATATGCAAGGATGTAATGCAGAAGCTGTTCTCAAGAGGTGGTGGCATGACGATGAACACGTCATTCTGTCTGATACTCGAGGGGATGCAAAATATGATCAACAAGATCTGATATGGTACAGAAAACTGAAAGACTGAACACTAGGTAGTTTTTATGAATCTGAATCGTGCCTGGAGCTTCCGTCTGACACCACTGGAAAGTAAATTGAAATGACTTTTGAGAAATGCTCCTTTGATCTGTTCAAAGAAAAGATTCCAGCTGAGTTCAGCTGGAGACTTTCCTGGGCAAAGGTTACAAGATATAGCAGTTTGAGTTCTCTTATTCAAGATAACATGCTTTAGATAATAATGATCATACTCTGCTTTTATTATTGTGACTCTTTGATAAAATAATGAATAAATCATTTATACAAAGCCACAAATGTACTCTGCACATTATGGGCTAATATCTGCTCTCCTCAGACCAGTATAAATCCCTACCACTGCTGACCCCATTATGTTTTTATTACTGCTTGGCTTCTTTCTCATTCTAGCTCTTGTTATGCACGTACAGAAGATGTATTATAAGAATATTATGGGCCACATAATGGCTTTAAGCCACTATCCTCATTAGAGGGGTTGCAGAGATGAGAAGGGACTGTGCACCAACAGCAGCTCCTAGGGCATAATGTCGCCAGGAGCTCTGGAAGAGCGTGTACAACAGCAGCATCTGCTAGAGCCTTTAATAACATCTGCTGTGCACTTCCCATTCCCCAGCCCATTTTCCTTTCTCTTCTTTCTCCCCCTTTCTACTTCTCCTGTTGGCACTAGTTTCCTGAAGCTTTTGAGCACTCAGTGCAAAAGGATTAAGATTGTGCTTTGTTCCTGTGCAGGAGTGCAAGACGGATGGGGAAAGGCTCACTGTGCCTTCTCCTCCCACTTCCCTTTTGGGTCTGATCCAGATGTTATTGAAATCAATGGAAAGACTCTGACTGATATCAATGGGCTTTGGATCAGGCCCTTTGTACACCCTCACCTTTGCTGCTATTAAAATAAATTTCTGTGCGTATACACGCACAAACATACACACAAGTTTAAAGGTGCACTAAGAATTTCCTAAACTGTTTTGGAATTTACTGATGTGATATAAACACTTTTCTTCATGATCATCTCACAGTAGTGTTGTATGATCATTTACTGAAAACAGTATGAAACTCTCTAGGTCTCTCTTCCTAACTTTAGTGAAATATGGGCTTTTGCTGTTATTTGGCAAAGATATAGCAGGTCATATCTTTACAGGTAGACAGACACCTAAGGATGCAGATTCGTGTCTAATGGGATTTTCACCACGGAACTCAATGCGGCACAGGCGCTTTAGGTGCCTAAATACCTTTGAAAATCTGACTCTGCAACATTTTGTAAGTAATTATGATCTGTTAAAAGCATCAGTGCAATGACATATTGGAACCGCAGATTCTTGACCAGAAAAAAATGTTATTAGCAATTGTCAAGGGGTGATTTAAAACCCCAGATTACCCATATGCCCCATTTGGTTGATGTTGACGTCCTTATGGGGGAAAGCTCTCATTGACTTAACTTCTCAAGTAAGAACCATTGGGGTTAGCCCTCAAGGGAAATTCTTCTCCCTTTCCCACTATCATAAGGTCCCACTAAAAGTAGCTCAGTTCAGTTAAGTGGGAGAGAGGAGAGAATGGGGGGATTCTCCAGAGGGGAGTCAGCATTGCAGAGATCAGCTTCTAGGAGGACACACGAGGTTTTGGAGTAGGGCCAGTGGATCAGCTGCCGCATGGATCCATCAATTATTGTCCTCTTTGCAGACGGTGTGCAAGCTTTATGGAGGCTACTCTAGCCCTGTAGCTAGGACAATAGTTGTGAAGGGGCTTCACCTCTGCTTCATGGCCTGGGTGGGAAGATTCTTCTCATCTGGCTCTTGAGGACCGAACCAGGATTTTGGCCTTATTGAACAGTATAAGGATGTTTTTCAGAGCCACTAACCAGGCCTAGAGGTTACCTTACAAACCTAGCAAACCAGAGAGCCACTGCTTGTTATTGCAGACAAAACCACGGCTAACTCTGGAGTTCAGATCCAAGAAACAGGTTTATGTCAGCATAGGTACAAAGTGCCACACCCCAGTGATCTGTTGAAGGTGACCAGCCATTGATCTAGCTGAGTATATACACACAAGGAAGTACACAGACAAGGCTCTACACAAACAAAAGTAAAAACTTAAGTCTGAGTACTCTCTTTTATACCCAGGATGACACCCTACTTCTATCAACACCCCTCTCCTCTGATTCATTACATAAAAACTAAGAATGTTTTATGAGCACACATGAGATTCTGCATTACACCCTAAATTATATAACTTATAAGCAATAACAAAACTATCAATCTTAATATTTGACAGTGACTATTGGGTCTTTGGAAATTTTCTTTGTTTACCCTGGTTATATTTAGCTGGATCATCGTAACCTCTCTTTGTTACTTCATCCTTGGAACATCATACCCAAAGTATGGACATTCTAAGAAGGGAAATAATAGGATATTAAAAAAGCCAAAAATGTTGTTTTGCACACCTTTCCGAAAAAGGGTTATTCTAAGGTCTGATGGACCAAACTAAACTAGGCCTACATTTATATTGATTGTGTACTTGCTTTTATATCACATATTAGCTAGTAAAATATACATGAGCCATTAAATACATAATTAAATTCACTGAGGTCCTTACTATTTATATTTAATATGAGGTAAGCTTTGCCTAATCGTTGTCTCAGCAGGAGTCAGGGTTTGCTGCTACTTCCACTGAAGTTAGTAAGAGTATTTCAGTTCACTTAAATGCAAGCAGAATCAGGTCTCGGGCAACTGGTAGAGCATTTCTTCTACAATGGAAACCTATAAGCGGAAAAGTTACCTTCATGGCCAAACTTCAGTGAATTGCAAAAGAAATAACTCATCACTCTGGTACACATGTAGAGCAACCTTACTGTTGATATTTTATTAATCATTTCTATGCTATAATGCCCAAAGGTCCCAGTTAGGATTGGGGCCCCATTATTGTGGGCACTCTGCAAACCCAGTACTTTTCAGTTCTTCTGTTTAAAATCCTATAAACAACTTTCTTTCAGGGTTTCTTGGTTTTTAACTGGTGTCACCCTTGAGTTTAAAAGGCAGTGATAAATAGGTCCACTGTGCAAAATTTGATACTGTCTATCTATTTTATTTAATGCCCCTTGCAATGCTGCAGTCTGTTTTTATCCCATGCTTATTACTATGTTTATGTTAGTAAAATTGAGCTGTGTAAACTCAGTGTTTTTAGCTCTAATCTGCAAAGAGAGTATGTTATTTATATCTTCTTGACACATTGATCTGAGCATTTGAGGGTAGGTTTCAGGAGAGAAAAATTCTCTCTCAATCCACTTATAATGCACAGTGAATGTGTGTTCACTAACCTCTTTCCTCGATACAAGTACTTAGTTGAAAACTCTGTTGGATTAGAAAAAGCAATTCACAAAAGCTTTGCTGTTGCCACAGAGGATCGTCGGTAACTTAGAACCAGGCTGGTGACAAGAAGAAAGCACAGTTAAATGCAAAAAGGACCAAGGTGCCAATGCTGTCCTTACATATATCAGTGCAACTCCCACTGATACCAGTGGGAATTCCGTTCGTGTAAATGAGAGCAAATTTGGGCCCGTTGTTATTCAGAGCTAATCACCATGCTCTTCACTGGTTTGATTAGAGGATCACATAATTAACAAGGCAAATGGTAATGTGTCCCTCTGCAGCTTTTTGAAGCTAACTCAAGGAAACCAGAATTATCAATATGAAGAAAAACGAAATAGATTATATGGGCCAAATTCTCCTGGTGCTGCACAAAGGTGCTGTATATTTTTAGCATGCAGTTGCCTGCTCCAAAGTCAGGTGAAGTTAATGGACGGGCTCCCACTGATTTCAGTGGGCTTTGGATCAGGCCCTGTGCAAGCAACACAAAAGATTATCACCCCTTTTCTGGCCTCACTAGAATGTTGCAGGGAAGCTTTTCCACAGGACAGGAGATTTTCATTACAGGACATAATCTACGGATCAGGGGACTTAATCCATCCACTGATGTACTTGCATCCTTAAATTGGCTATGGCTTACATGCACATATCTTGAACAGACTGTACCTGCTCTTAGCAGGAATCGATTATGGGAGGATGTTGGTCTTGGCCAAGATACAGGCAAAATATTAATGTTGCTTTTATGTGCACCTATTTGGGAGTCCACTATGCCCATTTCCAAGTACCAGTCAGAATTTGGACTGTTAGCATTTCCTTAGTTCTGGGTAATTGTACTTTACACAACATCTGTTACTTAGATCAAAACAATGACAACATGATGACAGGTATTTCACTCCACTATAAGAGCAACATGCCTAACTATTTTAACAGAGCTGCTGAAATTGAATGCCCTGAGCGACTATTTCTTTTCGTTAGCCTACCAGATTAAATGTCTTTAAAGACCATGGGGGAACTGGAACAGTTGTCTATATGTCTGAATTAATTACACAAATTTTTATTAGCATAATCTGTCTTTATTATAATATTGGTATGGATTAGAAACTCATAGCTGGTATTTTATATAGTAATTGAATAATATGATGCAAAGCAATTAGAATTCTACATATGGCTGTATTCATGGTCCTAATCCATATTGGGTCTGGATGAAATGGCAAGTTTTCAGAAGACCACTGATCTGTTTACAAAGGGGATAATGTAAACATGAGTTTGTACAAAGGCCCTAGATTTAACATGGTGAATTGCAGTGACTGGAGTGGAATGCTTCCCAGCCTGGGGAAAAATTAGCCCTGAGGGATTATGAGAGTAGAGCTGCATGGCTCTGAATCCACACTATAAACATGATCCAATGGCCATGAGTATAGTGGCAGGTGGTTCCTTGAAAGACACTTTCTCTCCATTCTCCCACTCTGGCCTCTAATGCAGATTCAGCTCATGTTTAGGGGGCTGTAGATTCAGGTAGCAGGAAGCTCACTGGTCCAGGCTTTGCGTCTTTCCACAGTGGCCCTGAACTCCATTATGGAACATTAGTGGCACTACATGGCAGGGCCACCTTTGGCACATAGCCATGAGCGTGTTAAACTGGCAACCCCGTTAGGGGGCAGAAAAAATTAAACTGGGGGGGAGTAGAGAAAAATCATAGAATAAATTGGACAAGGAGGAGAAAAAAGAACGACAAGAGGAGAGAAAACAGGCAGTGGCATCTGTGCCAGGTTGTGGCTCACGGGGACAAGAAGGGTTTAGGGGAATAAGACTGGGACTTAAGTCCACCAGTTCAACACAAGAAAGAACTGGAAATCACTGTTATAATGTTAACATGCTCCACTAATCACGCCTCTGTTGTTCATTTAAGGAAATTCATATGTAGTATAGAGAGAAACATTACTCTCCAGATGAGGATGGTGACAAAGATGAGTCTTCCAGCCAGTGCAGAACATTTCACTTGATTAATATTTTTTGGAATATCACTTAGTTTGTCTCGATGCAAGTAAACTGATGTAACAGTGAACCAGAATTTCAAGTCCTTGAGAAGAACAGTAGCAAACTTATCACAGTTCTCACTAGGACTTGTATCAATTTAGCAGGCTTTGCTGAGTATGGTCTTTATGACCCTTGGGCATTTTGATTTGTAATGTTACAGGACAGTGATGAAAATTTGTGACTACAGAAAGCAACCTCTTTACGTACACTTTACGTCACCTGATATGGAAGGCATCTACTCTAGTATGTTTTGTTATATTAACTGCTTCCAAAATGGACCAGGCAGACTTGCGTCCTGTCATATAATCAACTGGTAGAGACTCCTCAACTGGGTAGATAAGCTAGACAACCTGATGAAATTCATATTAGAAAATAACAATTCTGTCATATTTCATTTACTGTTACAAAAATTTATTGGATCAAATTCAGTCACACCTGTTTTACATATAATCACATAACATGGACTTTCAGCAATCTTAGTTTATTTGGAAACAATATATTCCTAGTTTAGTCAATGTCTTGTAGGGCTGAATCTTCTAAAGTACCTCTAAAATTGTGGATATGACATTCTGTGTATAAGTTTTTTGGGCATGCAAAACCTCAGACGTGTTAGCACAAGTACCATTTTTGCATGGAACTCAAGTAGCTAAGTGCCTGACAATAAGATCTGTGAATGCAAATGCAAACTGCACTCGTGTATCAGAGTTTTGCATGTTAAAAGTGCAAGGCTTGCTTCTGCAAAAGTCTAAGCATGTGAGTAACTTTACACACATGAACTGTCTAATTGAAATTACCACTTATGTCTTTGCAGGACCGAGCCTTTTGTTGTGGATCATTATACCTATAGCTTTTGTGGTTGGGTTGTGGTCTGTTCTGAACATTTGACCACTAAAACACTACATCTTATTTTAACACTGAATTGTATAAAAGAAACAGTGCCACGCTCAAATTTAGTCAGTTTCACAAAGTAAGTTAAGAGCAGTTTCAGATACCACAGCAGCACCAGAGTCGTCTTGCCAATTTTTGGGAGGGGAGGGGCGGTTATTTTGAAATGTTTTCTCTCCAGTTACTATGTGAAAAGACACTAGCGACAATAGGGAAAACTGACTGTAGTGAAACCGACTTTAATGAAACTGACTAGATACAGGTGTTATCAAGTGCGCAAAATAAGTAACAGAGAAAACAGACTATACACAAAGTGCTGAAAGAGAAAGAAAGAAAGAAAGAAAATCTCAGTTATTTTTTTGTTACTATTATGATTGCTTGTCTCAGTGTTGTGCAAAGAGACCTCAACCAGGAATGCAGCCCCATTAGGCTAGACACTCCAAACATGTAGCAGGAGACATTCCCTGACCTGAAGAGTTTACAAGCTAAGTAATCAAAGCAGACAATGGGCTAGTCTACACTACCATGCTGCATCAGCATCAGTGCAGCTGCAGCACGTCTGGTGAGGACATGCTATGCCAGGAGTCAGCAACCACTTTAATTTAAGTTTTCGCATGCCAGTAATACATTTTAACATTTTTAGAAGGTCTCTTTCTATAAGTCTATAATATATAACTAAACTATTGTTGTATGTAAAGTAAATGAGGTTTTTAAAATGTTTAAGAAGCTTCATTTAAAATTAAATTAAAATGCAGAGCCTCCCGAACCGGTGGCCAGGACCCGGACAGTGTGAGTGCTACTGAAAATCAGCTTGCGTGCCGCCTTTGGCACGCGTGCCATAGGTTGTCTACTCCTGTGCTAGGCCAACGGGAGAGCATCTCCCACCGAAGCAGCATGGTTGGACACCACTTTAAGTCAATGTAACTTACGTCGCTCAGGGGAGTGGCTTTTTCAGTGTAGACAAGTCCTATGTGTGGGAGGTGAAACACAAGCATAAAGAGAGGAACTGACTTGCCCAAGGTCAGTGGCAGAACTGGAAGTATAACCCAGGTCTCCTGACTACCTAGCCACTAGATTACACTGCCTCACTTGTTATTATAACGGTAAGTAAAAAAGATATAGGCAGAAGTGTGATGATTTTTTTAAAGTAAACAATGCCCCTTTCACAAAAACTCTTTCTTGACATCAAATCAATTAAAAATGTAGGTTGGAGGATGGTTTTGTTTGTTTGTCTATCTGTCTTTGTTTTTGAATGTCAGTAATCCCTAAAAGGCTGGATTATTCCTTGCTTGCATGGAACTCCTGTTAATGCACAGTACTTCAACTACTATCAGTGAAAATGTGCTGGAACATTGTAGTAAAATTATGGGATTCTCTGAGCCTTTGCAGGATTCTTTGCAAGGTTTCCATAAAGTTACTTAGCTGTTTTGACGAGCACTTTGCAGAGTCTCTATTGCAGATACCCACAATTTGCACACATTTAAGCACTATTCTTAGCCAATGACATCCTACCACCTACTTTCCTTGAATGGAATGAGAGAGTAATGAGTCTCTTTCAATAGAAATGAGCTCATTTTTAACGTGTGCAGTTTATAACCAGCTCATGATTTACTATTCAAAATTTGAAAAACTGTTTATGAATAATAGGAAAACACAGCATCGTATATACCACCCAGCCATTCTGAGTACTTTTCAAAGATGAGCTGTAATAATGATAATTATCAGCTTATCATAATGGACTTTCAGTGTGGCTGGGAGTTACCATCCATCACTTTCATTAACGGTTACTTAACACTCCAATTACAAACTCAGATTTTCAGGGCTTCATAACTAAAGCTATACATTTCTCTTGGTCTTCAGTTTTCTGAGCAAAGGTTCAATTTAGCATTGAGTTTAACTGTATTTGTTTAATGCAGCTTGTTTGTAAGACGGACAGTGTATATATAAACTATCCTGTTTTGGTATATCCCATTGCAGTCCTAACTCAGGAATGGCTTGTTTTCTTATGCTTCTCAAAACACTAACCATGCAGATAATGAGGCTGTAGTATTTTAAAAAGAGTAACAAAACAACAAAGATGGGATTTGCAAAATCACTCAGCACTGACAACTCTGATCCCACTGAAGTCAATGAGAATATTACCATTGATTTCAGTAGGAGAAGTCAGGTCAATGCTGAGAGCTTTTGAAAATAGCTTCTTAAATGTTGGAAAATCAGGGCACATATGCAGAAATATTTGTCCTAACTTGTTTTAATATATGCAGCAAATCGTGATGTGAATTGGTACAATATCTCTCACTAGTTCCTTCAAGTTCTTTAGTGTGTCTGACAAATATTTAGCATTTTCCAGTCAGAAGGCCCCAAATCACTTCACTCATTTAGAGCCTGATCCTGAAAGCACTTTTACACATAGATAACTCTCTTTACATCAGTAGACCCACAGAAGTCCTATATGTATATATTTGCAGAACAGGATCCTTCATCTGAAATGCAAATGATGCATATGGATCATTTAATCCATAACTGAAATTCAGCCACCTGTAGGGTAAAACACAGCAACTCTTCAGCAGTGCACAACAACACTGTGTAACAGGGACAGGAAGTGGCTAACCTATGCAATTATCAGTTCAGGGAAAAACTAGGGAGACTGAATGTAATTATCTGATTTGGAACTTGGCCAGAACATCAGAGCTAATACCCTGTTCTTGCAAAATTGCCAGTGGAAGGTTAATAACCACAAGTGGTCAGGATCTCTGCTTTACCGGACATGTGGCACCTCCAAACACAGCAGCGCCACTTAGCTACACACATGAAATACCATGCCAACATTCTGCAAAATAGCTCCTTATGTTCAAAAATCTATTTTATGGAAAGATGAGTGAGTAAAGGCATAAGAGTGGGATTTTCAAAAGCATTCACACTGGCCTAATCCCACTCCTACTAATGTGAGACTTCTACCACTGATTTCGATGCGAGCTGAGTTAAGCCAATACAGCTCACTGTTAAAAGTCCTACCCCATGATTACAATTTACCCCCTCACTCCATGCCTGGAACTCCCATGAAGCTCAGAGAGAGGTCTGCTCCAAGGGCAGTGGCACACACAGCATCCGATAAAATGTAAAAGCTTTGCCACAGATTTTAAGTGCTGCTGTTAAAATGATGCAGATTTCAGAAGATGACAAAGGCCTGGATACTGAAATCACCTATGCACGGTTTTAACTTTACTCATGTGATTAATGTATGCACTTGTCTAAATGTCTGCAGGCTTGAGACCTAAGTTAATGGTCCATGGGTCTATCCTGAAGTTCTCTTCCTCCTTTAGAAGTCCCCACCAAAGGATCAGGCCTGAGAAGCATAGCTAATATCTATCTTAGAAAATATGTCAATACATTCTACACTGTGGACGGCACACCGTTGAAAAGGAGTTGTTTGATCTGGTAAATAATATGGGCCTTAAAAGTTGCTTAAATAATACTAAGATGTGTTTGCTTATTTAAATTATAGTGAAATGGCTTTGAAGGAGCTAGGTCATGCACTTCTCTGAGTATTGTCCCTGTCTTTCTGACTGCCTTGAAAGGTTCAACTCTGCTTTCGTCTCACCCTTTGATTTGGGGTGCACAAGTAACATAGAAATCTGCCCTAAGAATGTGATGTAATGGTGGAAAGTGGATTACATCTATAATATGCCATTCTTTCAAAACTACATTTCCCTTTCTAATTTGTTTAGGATTTCCCTAATATTTCTTTGTTGAAAAAATAAATGAAGTGGTATGAAATTAAGAAAAAAACAGTAGTGGGAAAATCCAGGCCTGATGTAAGCACTGGCTACACTGGACCTGCACTTGCATATACCAAGGCTGATGAGGCCCTAGATCTTGCTTATTCTGCTCACAAACAAAGCTGTGCATGTGAGCACTAAGAGAGAACATACAAACAGCTTGTTATTTGAGGGATCAGTTCTAAAAAGAATGAGAGAGGAATCTAAACCTAAGACCTACAAGAAAAAAAGAACTTTTTAAAAACTGGGTCATTTTCTGGAATTCCTTGTAACATTTCAAATACTGTATGTACTATAAAGTAATAATTCAGAAAGTAGACACTAATATGTTATGGCTCTGATTTAGCAAATCACTTAAATATGTGTTTGACTTCAGTGGGGCATGAGCACATGCTTAAAGTTCAGCATGTGCTTAAGTGCTTTCCTGAATCACGGCCTATTTAAGCTAGTCTTGGAGTGTTTATTGCATTCAAAGGGAGACTACAGTTTGGGGCTCAGAGTGAATAAGCAAAATGGGTATATTCTCAATCCATCTAATGAACAAATGCCATTCATTATATTGTTGTATGTCTAAATGGTTTCATCTTGCAAAAGTCTTCCAAGAAAATAATTGAATCGCAACAACTGCTTAATAAAACACTGCATTTGTAAACATTCATATTAAAGTAATTGGACTTGGGAAATTTTTCTTTAAATTCTAGTTTTATGTAGAAGGGCAAGAACTAGGGGAAAAGGAAAATGAGTATTAGCATGCTGAAGTTTATGCATAAGTATGGACGTAATCCTGCATTCTTCTACCATCAGTGACTTCAGTGGGAGTTTTGTCTGAGTAAGGAGCACAGGATCAGGTGTTATATAGTATGGCCAATATTTTCAAATATAAGTGCCTAAAATTAGCTACTTAAATCTATATTTAGGCCCCAGTTCAACAAAACCCTTAGGTATATGCTTCCCTTTAAACCAATGGGTGCTATGAGTGCTACGGAACTCTTAAAACTTGACTGGTTTTATTTAGGTGCCTACTTTTAAGCAATTTTATATACCATATAATTTGTAGATGATGACCTAGTGACAGAGAGATGTAAGTATTTCCAATTATCGTAGCTTTCCCCAAAGTTAGCAGAACTGTTATCATATTTCACTGACTTCACTTTGTAGAAGAATAAAGTAGAACCAAAAGGACTTGAGGTGCCTATGATGCTTCTGCATTTTTTGTTGGCACCTGGGTGGATACTGTAGTTGCATAAAACTGGTAGTTTGCCTTCCAAGGTGGTTTAAATAAACTTTACAGGACATCAGCCCATTATAGATTAATTGGTTCTGTATTTTTCTTTGTCTGACTCACTTAAAAACTCAATAATTAAGCAGTTACCAAACATGAAGATGCTTTATAAAAGCTTTTTTTAGTCTCTTTACTGGTGCCCTTAAGGATCTTAATGTTCCTGTTGGGACAGCAGCAGAACAAAACTGCATTAAAGAACTTAATGGGACAAGTTGTTTGTTTATTCAGTATATTTGTCAAATGTAACAGAGTTTTTAATTCAGTAAGCTTTGTAAGTGAGGTTGGTTAGAGTTTAGTTCATTTTTCATTAGTGACATTAGTCTATCAGCAAAATGCTTTTAAAAGTTGTGTTTTTAATAGAAAATGTTTGTATGTTTTGATCTGATTTTTCTATTATAACTCTAGTGCTAAATGAATTTTTAAAACAGAATTTGTTAAACTGTCCTGTTTTATGACTCATGTAATACACTGAAACTGCCAAAGATATCAATACACCATCACATTTCCCTTTTAACATCTGTAATATATTTATTCAAAGTTTACAATTTAGTCTTCAGGACAAAATAACTCTACTTTGGATAATGATACAAATATGTTTTGCCCACTATCCAAAGTCAGTCATATTATTTATGCAACTATTTTTGTTACTGTAAAACAGTACACACTTTAACCTACTTCTAACCTAAATAAGTAGCAGTATGCTTATTTCCACCAATTACTTTTCTTGTTAAAACCTATTTATTCTTTAATCACAAATAACAGTATGACACAACAGTTATAATTTGCAGAGATTAAGTAATACAATTAAGTGGAAGGTAGCAACTGGTCTACATTCAAATTTGGAAACAGAGGGTCTGAATCTGGGTAGTTATTTAACCTGTATGTTAATACAAAGTTTGACATTGTTTTTTAAGTCTAAAGTAACTGTTCCACATGTCTTGAAACACTGCATTCAGAACCCCACAAAGCAGTACTTACTAGTACTGCAGTTGCTGTGTAAACAGCCTTGACATTCACACATGCTACATGCCAGACTGGTGCCACTGTAATTAATATATGTGTTTGATGGTTTAACTCAATTAACAAGAAGCCGGATTGGGTCCCAATGCAAAGAAACAGCTTTGTGAGGTCAGTGTCAACTTCCATGCTGCTTTCCTATTTCCTCCTGTTCTCCAGCATACAGCTGGCTTTTTAAAGATGAGCCACGTGAAGGATAGTGAGAGGCAAGGTTACAGTATTCACGTCCAAAGCACTAGTGCGTTAGCAGCAGGGAGAGGCATCTTCAGTGATGTACATCTATAGCACCAGAAGCCAAGATTTCTACCTAAAATGTTGAAGTCGCTTAGACATGTGTTTGAAATTCCACCCTATAGAGTCATCCTGGTACTTAGCGAGATGAATCCCCGTCCCATAACATGTGGCGTGGGGGAACAGAAACCGATCACTTCTGAACACAACGCGTCTGTGCAATAAGGGGAAAGCAGTGCATGCCTTTAGTGTGGGATGAAATATATGCAGAGTTTGCAAAGATTTACTCTGCCTTGCCCCTTATTGTTTGCCCTTCACATGACATACATGGAGGGATGCACCAAGAGGGTGGCAAGAGACGCGGGTCAGTTGAAAACACACCACGAACGTCTGCCCTGAATGATCACTTGAACCTATTTGAATGATCAGAAATTAACATAAATATTTGAGAGAAATAAATGAACAAATAAACATCAAACTTCACCTAGTTATAAAGTTGGCAGATTTTCAATCCTTCCTTTTTTTTTTAGCTAACCCCAGTCGAGTTTTTCCCTCAACTCCGAATGCCACGATCATATTGCACCACTTCACCTGTTGCATGGTGCGAAAGCAGAACCCCCCCTCTCCTCTTACACACATCCCACAGAAACTTAACAGAATCACCTTTCTGCAGAGCCAACTACAGGTGCTTCCCATAGGGTAGCCTACTAGCAACCTCTTACCTGCATGTGGCCTTGGTACATTCTGCTTTGCGTGGTTCGGATCCTTCTGGGCCGAGGCCGACACGTTGTGGAGGGTTTTTTACTGTGCACTTGCAAAAAAGAAAAAAAGAAAGAAAAAGGAGGGAAAGTGACCCAAGACTGAATGATTGTTTTTGCACAGGGCTCAGTTTATGCTGGAAGCTGCTGCTTTATTGCTTTCAGCTGCCCGGGGTGACCCGGACTGCTTCCTTTTTAATGCAGTGCTGCAAACTGCAAAGGAGCTGTTCCTTCTTGGGGTGCTGAGAGGGAAGGCAGGCAGGACTGAGGCACAAGGAGAGCAGGGAGCTTGCAATGCAAACCAGGAGCTCAGAGAGCACGAGGAGGAGGGAATGAAAACTCTTGCTCTCGCTGAAGCCTCTACAACTCGCCTCTCCTTTTCAGCCGAACTCTTTCTGGCTTCCTGCTTGGCTCCTTCATTTCTCTCCCTGTCCAAAGCGTCCCCTCCCGTACATCCTCCCCTCCCGCTGCAGGGAAGGGAGCGCGCGGCATCCGGGGAACGTTCTCAAGAGCAGCGCGCGCGGCCAGTGTAGCGCCGGCGTTCTGCCTGCAAACCCAGGGAGAGAGGGAAAAGCTGGATCTAGGGAGATCCCGAGGGATCCCGCCGATTCCTGACGCTCTTTGGCCCCAAGCTCCCAAACTACTGCATCAAAATAGCGAGTAAGTCTATCGGCTTGGACTGCACCAGAAAATATCCGGGACCCGGGGTATCCTGGAGCACGAGCATCGCAAAAACCTGGAACTGGCACAAGGTTTCTGCTGGATCCAAGCACATTTTAGTCCCGAAAGCCCTTACAAGTATTCTGAAGCCTAGCGGGAGAATGAGCGGAGCAATTGCTGCTCCCGTTGCAATGCATAAGTCTAGATCCTGGTGCATCCTGGAGCATGAGCGTCACAAAAACCCGAGTATGGCGTATGGATCCAAAGCAAGTTTTGGCCCTCACCCCCCAAATACCATAGCCTGAATAGGGAACAAGGCTACCCACTCTTGCTTCATCAAAAAGTAAATAAAGTAATTCAAGATCCCAGTGCAGGAGTAATGCAAAAGCCCCATCCAGCATCTTGATGCAGCAGCAGCCTGCCAGTTTTTGGTCCCAAGCCCCAAGCTGCACTCTAAATGGAAAACAAGTGTAATCACTCTTATTCCACAGGAAAAATCCAGACCCTAAATATATATCGGACACCTGAATCCTGCCAATTTTTAAACCTAGTCTTTCAAGTTTTACTATCTAAAGAAACAAACAAAAAAAATAACAACAGCTATGAAAAAAATAAACCCAGGCCTTGTGGCAAACTGTCTCCGAAAAACCACAACAAACATGTATTGGGCACATGGAGCAAGCAATGTTTTGGCCATTAATCTCTACATTCTATGATAAAAATACAGAACATAAGAATGGTCATACTGGGTCAGACCAATGATCCATCTGTCCCAGTATCCCAGTTTCTGACAGTGGCCAATGATGGATGCTTCCGTGGGAATGAACAGATCAGGGGAATTATCAAGTGATCCATCTCCCAGTTTCTGGCAGTTAGAGGTTTAGGACACCCGTACAATGGGATTGAATCCCTGATCTTCTTGGCTAATACCCATTGATGGACATATCCTCCTTTACGTTATATAGGTCTTTTTTTTTAACCCTGTTATAGATTTGGCCTTCACAACATCCCCCAGCAACAAATCCCACAGTACTTCTTTTTGTTTGTTTTAAACCTGCTGCCTATTAATCTTATTGGGTGAGCCCTGGTTCTTCTGTTATGTGAAGGGGTAAATAACACTTCCCTATTCACTTTCTCCACACCAGTCATGATTTTATAGACCTCTATCATATCCCCCCCTTAGTCATCTCTTTTCCAAGCTGCACAGTCCCAGTCTTTTTAATCTCTCCTCATAGAAACTGTTCCATACCCCTAATCATGGTTGTTGCCCTTCTGTGTATCTTTTCCAATTCTAATATATCCTTTTTGAGATGGGGTGACCAGACTTGCACACAATATTCAAGATGGGGACATACCATGGATTTATATAGAGGTATTATGATATTTTCTGTCTTATTATTTATCCTTTTCATAATGGTTCCTAACATTCTGTTTGCTTTTTTGACTGCTGCTGCACATTGAGCGGATGTTTTCAGAGAACTATCCACAATGACCAAGTAGCTCCGAACCCACTGTACAAATGTGGTCCTTGAGCACATGAGCACTTGAAAAATCCAAATATGGACCTGGATCCAGCAAGGTCTAGCCTATTTTTTCACATAGACCTCTATAATTTTACCTTCTAGACAGACAGCAAAAGGTAGAATCCTGTTACATCAGATAAACTTGTATCCTATATGCTAAGATTTTCAAAGGAATCTAAGGGATTTAGACACGTTTTCTATTAAAATGTACTTAAAAATTAACAAAGGTGTTTGTTTAAATCTCTTAGGCTGCTTTGAAAATATCAATCAAGGGTTGATGAGTTTAAACCACTTCTAAAGTGAATAACACCTGCTAACCCAATTTGACTGCCACGTTTCAGTGTTACAGTATGGAATTTGGCTGTATCTATAAAGCTCAAGATAAAAGATTTAGGTGGTTATAGCTTCTCTTGAAATACAATGCCTTGGATATTAGTATCTCTGATGGAAAAAGTTAGCTACACTGGTTCTAAATCTGGAAGGAAATATTGGGCAATAACAGTATAGGTGAAAAAAATGGACTAAACCTTTCAGGACCCAAGTCCAAGTGCTAGATGCATGTCTTTGAAATTATATTGAGCAGAGAAGTATTGGGGGAATGTATTTTTTTGCAGTGGAATTGGAGCAGCTGCACTCCTCTCTTTAACGGGTGGAATTTTAGGGAGTAGAATATAAACTAGTTGGATGGAGTAGGAATCCAGGTGCCAGAAATGTTTTTTGCAGTGTTCCTGTGCTAATTTGCTGCAGGGTCTGGATTTTGTTGATGCATAGGAAATTGCTACTTCTTTGCCAATTTGAAAGAATGCTGGAGATTGGGGTTAAAAATTGGCAGGATCCAGCTAGCAGATATGCATTTTTCCAATGCAATTAGGCCAGAATACATCAGGATCCAGATTTTTCCTGTAGAATAGGAGCAGCTACACTTATTTTCTATTTAGATCACAGTTTTTGACCCTAAACCCTAAATTGTGCTATGATCCAGTTGGATCCATTTGTCAGATTTGAGTTTTTATAGTGCTCATGTGCCAGGATTCCAGGGTCATGACTTTTTGGTGCAGTTCATAAAATATCAGAGTTACAAGGGACCTCAGGAGGTCATCTAGTCCAACCTCTACTCAAAGCAGGACCAATCCCCAGACAGATTTTTGCCCCAGATCCCTAAATGGCCCCCTCAAGGATTGAACTCACAATTAGCAAGCCAATGCTCAAACCCTTGAACTACCCCTCCCCCTACAGTTGGAGGGACTGTATTTGTTCTCTAGTCATAGCATGGCATTTGGGGATGAGGTCCAAAAATTGAACTAATCTGGTGAGATCCATGTGCCAGATCTAGGTTTCTGTGGCACTCATGCATAAGCGTATGTCGGGATATAGTTTTTGGTGCGGCAGGTGTGGGTAGATTTTTTCCCTATTTTGATGGTACAACTTGAGTGTTGGTGCCAGAAGTTGGCAAGATCTGGCAAATCAGCAGGATCCAGGTTGTTCCATCTTTTATCTTTTTCCCCAGGTTGGGAGCTTAAACACTTGGCACCAGCTGGCAAGGAGGCTGAGAAAGCAGCAGTCAGTGGTGTGCAGTGGAGAGACTGAAGGAGATCAAGATGCATGCAAAGATAGATGGATAGTTGTAGTTTCTTGCTGGGGAGCTGTTCTCTAAATATCTTTTAGTGTGAAGGCAAAATATAAAACACACACACAAACGAGTGCTCTACCAGTTTAAACTCTGTCACTGCTTTATCTCTTTACAAGTACTCATTTCATCAGAAATAGCAGCATCAGAAAGGCCGTTTCTGTCTCCATCTGTTCGTAACCCAAAACCAATGCAAGATATTTATTGCTCAGTCACTGTGGTTGTAAAAATGCATGAAGGGTGGAGGAAGGGATAGCATTACTGTACTATGCAATTTTGAACGGTAACAATAAAGGCAGGGCTCTTTGCAGCAAAGGAAAAGGTGAGTGTTGCAATACATGCTGTTCTGTGCTGCTGCTCTACGTGTGAATGTAAGGAATTGTTTTGTCTTGGGAAGTTTTTATTGCAAATGGTTCTGTTTGTAGAAAAGTGCTGTTGTTTCCCTGCTTGGTCTCCATATGTGTGGCACCACTGTTGTTTGAAGCAGTGATGTCTGTGAGCTCTGATGGTCTCTCTAAGGCTGGTTGTTTTGGCAAAAAAAAGAAAAGTTATGGTAAAAATAATGCAAAAGTCATAATGCTCGTTAAAAAAGGGAAAAGTCACCATATGACTCGCCATATTTTAATTAATACTAAATTGTCATGAAAAATTACACAAAATGTCAAGTAAAAATCCTTTATTTTACAATAAAATGCTCAGGATAAGATTTTCTAAAACACTTAAGGAAGTTAAGAACTCAGAGCCAGATTTTTAAAGGTATTAGATGTCTAAAGATACAGATAGGTTCCTTGTGTGATTTTCAAAAGCATCTAGACACGTCTCTGCATCTTTAGGTGTCTAAATACTTTTAAAATCTGTCCCTCGGCCTCTACTGAAAGTTCCATTGACTTTGACTGAGAGTTGGATACCAGATTCCTTTAGGCCTCTTTAAATATCCCAGGCTTAACATTTAACTAGTAGTTTAAAACCATTAAAATTTGAACCTTCACTACAGTGGAAAACCAAATTAGTAACAATTAATGGAGTTTTGATCAGTCAAGAGCTGTCTCAGGTGACAAACCCCATGGCTTCTACAAAAAAAAAAAAGTCAAGTCGTGATTTTTCTTGTGGGAGTCAGAGCCATGACAAACACAGAGACACAATCTCTGATTAAGAAAAGGACTTACAAATGCTTAATTTTAAATATGTGCTTAAGTGTCCTTTTCTAAATTGGGGCCTTTAGTTAACTGTGGATGTCGTGAGTACCCAAAGCAGTAACATTATTTCCCACAACAAATAATCAACCAGAAATTTCCTTTATGTAAATTGATGGTGATACTTATCCAAAAAGAAATCAATCATTGATCATACAATGCTGTGCTCTAAGAATATCAGAAGCAAGGGCTAGTCAAAACCTTTTATAATGCAGGTCCAAGCCCTGCACTTACTGCAGGTTATTCCCTACATTATTCCTCTGGGTTTTGAATCTGATCGCTGTGAATCTATTGACACTTCTCATATTGGACATTGTATTAAATTGTTGACATCCCAAGATAACATACATCTAGACAGTGATTTGTAAATCATGGTTAGCTTGGCAATAGATACTGATCTAATGATTTATTAAATCGTAAATGAAAGATCTGGCACATATAGTTTATATGAAACATCAGTCTGTGAACAAATGTAACCATGGATATAAGAATTTTATTTGCTTAAATGGAGATTATGTAGGTTCACTTAGGCCCAGCATATGAGGTTTGTTGGAAAAGACCTTTAAAAACACTAATATAAATAAACACAAGTTTTTTTTTAATTCAGTGAAAATCAGATGTTTTGTTTGGTTGTAAACAATTTCTCATTTGCAAACCAAAGGTTTCAGCATTGGCCCAGTTTGTGAGAACTCGAAAATGAAACTGACTCAAAACAAGTTTGAAATTAATGAGTCTATTTTCAGTCTAGCCCAGTGCAAACATTAAAAAGCACAAATCATTAATAAATTGAAATTTTAAATTTTTAACTGTTATAGGAGTTGTTAATAACATAGGGAATAAAACATTAATTATATAACTGGCTTTATAATAAGTATTGGTATTTATAATATTCATTGGTCTATATTATAAGTGTCACTGATATGGATCAAGTTCAAATTAGATCATATATATATATTCACACACTGATCATTTATGTTCACATGGTCTTTATGTGTTTGTGAGATGTTGTGTACAAGAACTGCTGTTCTTGTAAAATTTACAAAATATAGTGAATGAGTAACTCTGAGCCATACTTGGTCTTCACATAATTTTAAAATATAAATATTGTTAATGATGCAGATAACACTTTTAACAAAGATGGCTTGAAGTAGAAACCGCAAATCATAACAAGAAACAGGATTTACATGAGAAATAGTCTCTGGCTAAAATATTAAGGGATTGTTTCTCCATTCTATGGCACCACTTGTGTACTGGTGTAACTCCACTTAAATCAACGGATATTGGCATAGAACCAACGGATATTGGCAACGGATATTGGCACAGCAGACTGGAGAATCCAGCCCTGATTATTTCAGTTAGTAACCAGTATAATTACCAGCTCCACAGTCCTGATTCAGGCAAAACTTCCGTTGACTTCAGTAGGAATTCTCTGCATAGGAACTGTGGGGTAGAGTTCATGATGATGCATGGTACTGGTGAGAAGCTGTGGGCTGGTCTACACTACGGGGGAAAATCGATCTTAGATACGCAACTTCAGCTACGTGAATAACGTAGCTGAAGTCGAAGTATCTAAGATCGAATTACTTACCATCCTCACGGTGCGGGATTGATGTCCGCGGCTCCCCCTGTCGATTCCGCAACTCCGTTCGGGTTGATGGAGTTCCAGAATCGATATAAGCGCGTTCGGGGATCAATATATCACGTCTAGATGAGACACGATATATCGATCCCCGAGCAACTGATTGCTACCCGCCGATACGGTGGGTAGTGAAGACGTAGCCCCGAATTCACTTGCTAATTGTGGGGCCCTGAGTCAAGGGCTAGTGCCTACTCAAGCAAAGCTCCACTGAATTCAATGGCAGAGTTGCCTAAATAAGGACTGCAGGACCTGGCCTGTGCTCTCTGTTCAAGCCTTTAAAAATAATCAATTGAGAGGAAGGAAAAATCACTTTCATATAATCTGTTAAATGTTCCAGCCCACATTGAAGCATGGCAATTGAAGACAAGAAAACCCTTTTAAGATGTCTACCGAGACCATCCTCCTAGCAACGCAGGACTGTTCTCTACAATAACACCATATTTACTACTGTTTATCTAGCCTTGTATTTAATTTCTTACCAGATGGGGCTTTCTTCCCGTGGGAGCTGTTTTCACAACCTAATGCATACCAGGATTCCTCGTAACAGAAAAAAGTTTTGAGATTCCTCCCTTGCCGCCCGTTCCCATCCAGCCATAAAGAAAGGAAGTGCGATTGCAAACCCTCCTTCCCCATAAACCTGTTTGTGACCCCAAGGAAGTTATTATCCCAGTGGCGACAGCCTAAAGCAGCTCACTGTCAGGAAGCTTTTCCTGATATTGGGCCCAGTCCCGCTTCCATTAAAATCAATGGTACAACTCTCTATTGACTCCAATGCAACTGGCTGCATGATTGAGGAATACCTCACATGAGTAAGGATTGCAGGATCAGACCCTAAATCAGGCACTCCTTCTACATAACACTTTTTATACGCATTTGCAAAATGTTTTTCACAAGGCATTTATGACATGACTGATTTACCTCTCTTAGTTCCATGTGAAACAGAGGACCTTCACCTCTGCCTTCCATCTTGGCAGTCTCTTGCTGCAATCTCAGTTTCTTCCCATTTCGTTTTGGTAGCTTTCAGTTCGGGTCCTGTGATGTGTTCACAAGTTCTCTTTGGTCTACCCTGCTGCCTCTTGTCCTTGGGATTTCAGTCCAATGCCTGTCTTGTTATGTTATTCAGTTTTGTCCTCCATGTGTGTCCTAGCCATCTCCATTTTTGTTCCATAATTTCCTGTGATATCCTCCTACTTAATTTAGTTTGGCATTAGGGAAATTATTTAAATTGCAAGACATTTAGAGAAAGCACTAATGAAAATCTGGTTTTAATGATTGTTGGGAATGTTATCATCATGTTTACATAAGTTATAATTACAAAATATTGCAAAAAATATGTCATGTAGCGCCAGCAGCTGAAATGTATTGGATTCCCAAACAGTGCAGAGAAACAGCCTCACATGATTCCTTAAGGTTTTTTTTTGCTCTGATTATTATTTTTGTAGAATTACAGAGATGCTTTGCATTCTTGCAGTTTAATGAGATCTCATCCCCTGATGGTGTCCGATAATACAGATGATATGTATCCCTCTGACAAACATTAACAGCTTCATCATTTGTTACACTTGGCTAATCCCAAGAATCCATTGGTTACAATGAAGCATCCATATATAACCACTGTACAAAAATACAGAAGGGATTGTAGCAGCGAGGGGTTTTATGTTATATAAATTTTAGGTAACACAAATAAGAAGGTTATGGGAAATAGTTTGTATGACACTCAGTTTAGGATGAAGGAGGTAGACTATATCTGACAACTTAGAAATATTTTTCTTGCAAGGTGAATATCCAGCAATTTCTGCAGTATTCCAATACTACAGAACAAAAGAATAATATCTAGCTCTTATATAGCAGTTTTCATCTGTACATCTCAAAACCCTATACAAAGGAAATAAGTATCATTATTCCCAATTTACAGCTTGGAAACGGAGACACAGAAAGTTGAGTTCCATTCCAACAGTAGTGCAGGAAGATGTTAAACAGCAGCTACTAATGTTAGACATTTTAAAATTAGCAGATCTATATAACTTTTGCATCCAAGAATTTTAGAACAGGTGGCCAAGGAGCTTTCTGGACCATTAATATTGATTTTCAATCCATCTTGGAATACTGGAGGAGTTCCAGAGGACTGGAAGAAAGTTAATGTTTGTGCCAATATTTTAAAAAGGTAAATGGGATGACTGAATAATTACACACTGGTCAGTCTGACATCAGTCCTTGGCAAAATAATGAAATAGCTGATATGGGACTCAATAAAGAATTAAAGAGGTTAAGGTAATTAATGGCAATCAACATGAGTTTATGGAAAATAGATCTTGTCAAACTAACTTGATATCTTTTTTTTGGATGACATTACAAGTTTGTTTGTTTGATAAAGGTAATAGTGTTGATGTAATATACTTAGACTTCTGGAAAGCTGACTTACTTCACATAGTATCATACAACATTTTGATTAAGAAACTAGAACTATACTAATTCATCCTAGTACACATTAAATGGATTAAAAACTGGCTAACTGATAGGTCTCAAAATGTAATTGTGAATGGGGAATCATCACTGAACAGGTATGTCTCTAATGGGGTCTTGCAGAGATTGATTCTTGGCCCTACACAAGTTAACATTTTTATCAATGACCTGGAAGAAAACACAAAATCATCACTGGTGAAGTTTACAGATAAACACAAAGACTGGTAAGTAATGAAGAGATTAGGTCACTGATGCAGTCATCTGGATTTTTTGATAAATTGGGTGGATGCAAACAGTATGTGTTTTAATATATGACTTAAATGTGTTTCAAAGTCATATATCTGAGAACTAAGAACACATGTCATACTCATACTATGGGGGACTCTATCCTGTGAAGCAGTGACTCTGAAAACGACTTGGGGATTCATGGTGCATAATCAGCAGAACATGTGTTCCCAGTATGAAGCTGTGACCAAATGAGCTAATGTGATCCTTGGATAAATAAATAGGAATATCAAGCAGGAGCAGGGAGCTTATATTACCTCTGTATTTGGCACTGGTGTGATTGCTACTGGGATATTGTGTCCAATTCTGGTGTCTACAATGGTCCCCACTGGCTCTTGGAGTCTTCAGTGTTGAGCTGGGGGTTTGTACTTCAATTGCTGAGTTTACATCATGCTAGGGTGACCATATTTCCAAAGGGAAAACGGGACGCAGCACGGGGCTAGCCCAAGCCCCTCCTCTCCCCCTCCTGTATCCCAGCCACTCACCCACACACCCCTACCCACGCGGGGCTGGCTTTCCTGCTCACCCAAGCCTTGCCTGCCTCCCCATGCCAGGCTGGAGCTGCTCCCTTGAGCCCTGCCTGCCCCCACCTCTGCCGTTCAGGGCTGGCATTGCTGCTTGCCCTCCACCATGTTCCTCTGCACCCCACGCATTTGTCCTATTTGTTCTTGCCAAATGAGCAAGTTGACAAGAGCAAACAACACAAATGCCCACTTTTGCCAAAAAAGTCAGGACAACTGGGTTAGGGCTTAAAAGGAACTGTCCCGGCCAAAATTGGATGTATGGTCACGCTACATCATGCATATTCTATTCTACATGGGAGAAATTCTTAATGAGGGATTCTTTCTTTTTCCTCTGAAGCAACCCAAAGCATCTCAGCTGGGGATGTAATAAGCTCCCTGTCATGGAGGGTTGGGGACAGAGACAATGGTAATTGATATCAGGAAAATATGCTTCCTTGAAAGGGAGGAGCAAAATGAAAGATGTTCTGGGACTTGATCCAAAAAAATCCAGAGCATTGGCAACTTCCATCACGTTAATGGGCCCAATCCTAATCTCTTTACTCAGTTGCCTGATCGTGAGAGGTGCTGTCAGGGCATAGGTCCAAGTGGGTCAAATCCTGAGTGACTCAGTTTTTATCCAGACCAACTCCCATTATTGGGTAACCTTTATATAGTGTGAAATACACCCAGTGCTGTGGTGTGCAGATCCAGCACCAGGACCTCTGCACTATTTATTTCTGCTTTGAAGCTGGACAGGGAACCATCAGTGAACCAACCACACAAGGGTACATGGATACTTTTCATGGTGAATATTGGGTATCTTCATGCCATCCTCACATAAACTGATGTGAGTGACTTAGAAGGAGGCCAACCAAGGGAAGAACAACTGGATCACCATTTATATGGTTCCAGTAGCTCTTGTGCCCCCACAATTAGTGCAGAAGGGCTGTGGCTGCTATTCCAGGTTGGAGCTGCAGCTTATGTGGCCAGTGGAGGATTGTGTGGCAGCTCTGTACTGAACCAAGGTTTGAAGGGGATGAATTTCATTTCCACAGCTCACCTGTCCGGAGCCAGATCAGGAGTTACCTTTTAGGGGTGAAATTTGCTCATGTGAAAAAAGGCCTATCCACAACTTGAGTCCTAAAATTGGACTAAAGTGGGACTTAATGGTGCATTAGACTGGTGTTAGCCCTCTGCAAGGCATGAATTTCACCCCAGTGAATCATAGCACAGGCTAAACATGCCAGAATAGATTACCCCAAAGTAAACACATGGTTGAATCTCATCTTATGTCTCTTCTGCCATTCAGCTCATGGTTTTATGGCTGCAGTGGTGCCCCTTAAGTGACTGTATTTATTCCAAAGCCACTCATTTATCCTACATACAGTATATGGAAGAATGCTCTATCGCTTGGCTATTCATAAGACATCAACAAAATAGCTGTTTTGAAGTCTTGGGATATGTTAATTGCAACAGTGATGGCAGCTGTGCAGGCTTTTGCATACAGCAATGTCTGTGAAGTTTTCTCTGGTTCCTAAGGATTTTTCACCAAGTGGGTTGGATTATTAATAGTCATTTTATTTTTTAACACATTAAGATAGGCATAAGTGTAACTTATTATCCTTTCTGTGTGTTGGAAATGTCTCTGTTTTTTGACAGCTCAGAAACAAATGATTAAAGTGCACAGTAGGGCTGTGAAATCTGTCTTTTGATAGATTAATGATTTGAAAGCTCACCCCTGGCTTATTTCAGTGTTTCAGGTATTGCAAGGCTCCTTTTAGAACTAACTTTATTTACATATGAAAATTAAAGACCTTCATACTTAAAAAGAGCTGGAGAAAGTATTAAGTTCTGGCACTGGGCTAGCTTTATGACCTCTGCCACCATCACCAACAAAAAGAGAGGGAGATTCAGAGGGGGAGATTTTCAAAGGCACCTAAGGGATTTAGGAGTTCAAGTCCCATGGAAACAGGACTGGCGCTAGTATTTTTAGTGCCCTACGCGCATGGCCATTTTGCCGCCCCGCATGCTGGTCCCGTGGCTCCAGTGGAGCTGCCGCAGTCGTGCCTGCGGGAGGTCCACCAGAGCCGCGGGAGCAGTGGACTGTCCACAGAAATGCCTGCAGCAGCTCCACTGGAGCCGCGGGACCAGCGGACCCTCCACAGGCACGACTGTGGCAGGTCAACCGGAGCCGCCTGCCGCCCCCCCCCCGGCAAAATGCCACCCCCCAATAATCCTGGCGCCCTAGGCGATTGCCTAGGCCCCCTAAATGGAAGCGCCAGCCCTGCATGGAAAGGTATGGACTTGTGCTTCTGAGTGCCTGATTTTCAGAGATATTTGGTGACTAACACCCACCGATTTCAATGAGAGTTAGGGGCCTGAACACCATTAAAATCTGATCATAAGTATCTCAGCTGAAAAGGCTCCCAGACAGTCTATTGAAAGTCTCCCACACAATCTCTAAAAAACTTGCTCATTATTTCAAATATCCCATTTCAAAGTGATTCTGTGGTGTCTGTGTTGTTGAGGGCAAATAAGGCACCAGAGCAAACCTTTAAAAGAAAACTCTTCAGATGAGCTTGTTACTAACAACTCCTCTGTTTCAGTTTTCACTGTTCACTTTCTATGCACTTTTTAAAGTGAAATGATCCTCTCTGTCATTTTCAGAAAGAAAAAGTGTTTCACAGAGAAGTGTGTTATAGTGAGAAACACCTGGGTTCTAATCTAACACTGATTCTGTATGGCTTTGATCAAGTGACTCAATCTCTCTGTCAGTTTCCCCATGGGGTAAAATGGGGGTTTAGTTGTTTGTGTCACAGGGGGTGTTGTTAATTGCTAGTGATCATTATTGTTTGCTATATCATCTGGCTATGGGTAAGGGGACTTCTGTCCCCTTACTAAAACTCAGTGAAGGTGTTTTGGTTGGCTAGCTCCCAGTACCAAAAGAAAGGGGAAATCAGGTCACTGAGACTGACAGTCCCCAGGAACAATGGGGAGAGGCCAGTGCTCCAGGTCAGCCTGATTGACAGGGTGGGCAGGCTGATCAGGGAGTCAGGAGGCCAGGGGGGTCCTGTCCTCCATGTGAGCTGGAATTGGCTGGGTTAGACAGAATGAGGCTGAGCTAAGGAGAAATCAGGGGCCCAAGATGAGCTGGGGAGCAGAGCTGTGCCAGCCAGAGGGGCCAGAAAAGCAGCTCAGGAAGCAGGTCAGTGCTGGGAGCAGAGTCATAGAAGCTGCCCAGAGAGCAGACCTGTGCTGGGAGCAGAGCTGCAGCAACCAGAGCCAGAGGGGCCAGAGAAGCAGCCCAGGGAGCTGGAGACAGAGCAGCAGTGTTGAGGCAGAATGGTGGAGCTGGAGCTGAGGCAGAGTGGAGCTGGGGATGGAGCAGTTCAGAGCCAGGTGCGTTGAGCAGCTGTGGGGAGAGAGAGAGAGCCTGGCCAGTGGGCCCAGCATAGGAAGATGCCCCCATCCAAGACACCCCACAGGCCAGATTTGGAGGGGGATCGTAACCCCAATGGGGAGGGGACGACGCTGGGAAGAAGGGTCCTGTCACTTAGATCCTGAGAGCGTGTGGCCACTGCCAGAGCAAGTGTCCAACCTGCAGCGTCCCTGCAGGACAGCCAGGGCCTGAGAAGGAGGCCTGGGATGTGTGATGAACAGACTGAACTTCACTTACATTACAGAGATGCTGTTTGTGGTGTCCCCATGCCACAGAACGAGGTGACGTGTTTTCCTTTAACTTTTCCAATTTTTTCCTTATTTTTTAAATTGATTGCTGTTTAATAAATTGTATTTGCTTTGAACTGTATGTAATGATCAGTGAGTCAGGGAAGCATCCTTTGCAGAAAGAGCACCCTGGAGTGGGGACATCCTAGCCCCTGTCCAAAGTGACCACGACAAGATTGGGGGTTGAGCCCCAGGAATCCTGGGCCCAGCCTAGTTGGGGTTCTGAGGACTGCCACACAGGAGCGTGAAAGGGAAGCCCCCAAGGTCAGGCAGGCCTCTGGGTAAAGGAATTGGGAGCGAGGACTCAGATCCTTTCACTAGCCCATTTCACCGGGGTAGTGTATAAACTAGGAAGGTTCCCCACAATAGCGGGATATTGTTACTGGTGGACTCCTGATTCAGAAGCTTGCAAAGCAGTTGTTATTAGAAAGGAGGAATATTTACAAATGGAAGCATATATAGTTGAAAGGCTAAAAGAGCAAAAGGTTCCAAGCGCAAACAAGTCATCTTCCAATAAGTACTTTTGATAGCGTAACATTTTACTGCTAGAACAACAATTGTGAATATCCTGAGCAGATCTTCAGCTGGTGCAAATTTTTATCACCCCATTTAAATAAATGTACGACAATTTACCCTAGCTCAGGATCTGATCCCTAGCGAATAGCTCTGCCTCATTATAGGAAATTAATCCCTTTGCAGAGAGCTATTCACCACTAAAACCCATTTAAGCCTATTTGGAGGGCTTAAAGTGGTGAGTAGGCCTTGGGCTGAGATGAATTTCACCCACTGTGATTTTGGACACTTTAAGGTAAAGACAAACAACATATGGTCCAAGTAGTTAGAAATGGAAAAGTCTTTACTAAACAGTGTGAAAGAACAGTTGTGTAGCGTGAGCTACTATGATTAAGACATAACGCTACAATTCCTCTGGGGGAAATAATGCATGGAAAGTATCGGTAATGAAGACATCATTTGTGGCAGATGCACCCAGGGACTGGCACAGGGAGAGGGGAAAGGTGAAGATGAGGACAGAGGTAACAAGGGAGAAGAGAAGAGTTCAATGCATAATAGATGTGGGAGATTTGCTTAGAGCAGTACATGGGGGTAACCAGTGATGGACGGGTCAAATAGATGAATGAAAAATGCAGAGCTGATGTCTGAAGCCTAGTGGGCACATGGAGGACTTCTGTTGCCTACTTCTGCTTTTGCTTATGCTAGCAACAAAAGCCCGTGAGGAGCCTCCTGGTGGTATTGGGGGTTAGGGTTGAATTTTTTACTCTTCTCTTCCTCCCTTCTTTTTACCTGCTACCCCAACCTAGCTTGATTAAGCTGATTACTATCATGCTGGAGACAATTTGCAGGGAGGTTAAACTATTCTATTTGTCCAAGATGCTCTAAACATCCCGATCCTTGTATCTGAAGTGGGGAGTGATTTCAAACAAAACAGATGCATTATGACAGATAGGGATGGGCCATCTCTGGTTGCTAAGGGAAAGCTTCCTTTTTTATGTGTATCTGTTTCCTGGAGCAGAGAAGGTACAGCATTCCTATTTCCTGCTGCAAGCCCATTCTCCCAACAGCTGGTGCTGGGATGCTTCTATCCTAGACTTGGAGTCTCTTCATAAATAATAGCAAGCACATTACTTCTCAGGCACTGTTCTTTGCAACTCATGCAAACCCGCACTTGAAAACACGTTCAAACAAAACTTCATTCTCAATGTTTTTGTTAAGGAGCCATAAAAAAAATTTCAGCTTTCTACAATACAGAATTCTTTGCTCTGGTTATGTTTGTGAAACCCTTAATGTGTTCAGTTAAGACTTTGTGATTCTTTTCATGGCAACAGATTATCTTATCACTCTAGAAAACTGTGAAATAAGAAGTTGACAGGGATCAAAATACCTATTGTACCTGTATCTGGCTCCTCTTGCATTACGGGGATGTTAGCTCTAGTGTTCAGGCCAAACTCCAATTTAGGTCAAGTCTACACTGCAAAATTAAGTCAACCTAAGTGATGTCGATGTACAGCCACCACAGTAATTAAACTGCTTTTGCATGTCCACACTATGCTGCTTGTGTCAGCGGTGCACATCCTCATCAGGAGTGCTTGCACCAATTTAACTGCCTGTGTGGGGCATTGTGGGAGGGCTTCTGAAAGGCAGCAACTATTGATGTAAGTAATACAGTCCCTGTGCTGACACTGCGTCAACTTAACTACATCGACTTAAGTGCTACTCCTCTTGCAGAGGTGGAGTTATTAAGTTGGTGCAGTGGGTGAGTTATATTGGTGGGAGCTACATTTTAGTGTAGATGCTTACAGAGTTAGGTTGACATAAGCTGCCTTTTGTTGACCTAACTCTGTGATGTAGATCAGACCTTAAAGTAATTACATTCTACCCATCTAAATTCCACCTCCTTCCCAGCACTTCATCTGGGTACAGTATTTTTCACTACCTATCATAAACTGTTGTGTTGTTATTGTGTGCTGTTAAACAGCTACTGAATTCCATCCAGAGCTTCTGACTCCATTTCAATGTAGGCTAAATGATCCCTATTATAGTCTGTATATCCATTTGCACAGCACTTTAGGATCTGTTGGGATAAAGCGTATATAAATGTAAGCTACTGTTATATTATCTGCTGCTGATAGTTATATAATTCCAGGTACAAACATGAAGAAGACAATCTAATTTATTTAATGCTTTCTTTATGGGCACTGTACACTCAATATGTTTTTGCATGTGTTTCTATTGTGGTATAAAAGTGAAAAATGTGTTTCAGACTTTAAAATGTCCTCATGATCCAAAACAAATCTACAACCCCACCAAGGCAGGAGCTGCAAGGACTTGAGAGATCTGTGTTCAAGTCTCTGCTCTGCTACAGACTTCCAGTGTGACGTTGGGCAAGTCAGCTAGCTTCTTTACACCTCAGTTCCCCATCTTTAAAATGGGGATAATAGCACTGACTATGTCACAGGGCTGTTGAGAATAAATACATTAAAGATTGTGAGGCACTCAGATGCTACGGTGATGGAGGGCCATATAAGCACTGGGTTTGTTTCATTCATGGACACAGATTCAGTGGGGCTACTCGTACTGGTGCTTAACTTTAAGCGCATGCTTAAGTGCTGTGCTGGCTCAGGGCCAGAGTACTCAGCACAATATAGAATAAATCTATATAGAATGGGAATCTAATGACCCTTTAAATGCCAGAAAGAGCTGGACACCATACAATGTAGCTCGAAACTAACGTGGAATTATTAGAGATTTGTATAACACAGAACTGAAAGATGGTCACTTCCCCCAAAAGCTTAACAATCTGTGCTTGTGTGTATCATAAGCGTAACTCCCAAATCTGGACCTTAGCGTCCAGAAATCTGGGTGCCTAGCATGAACCTCCAAGCTTAATTACCAGCTTGGATCTTATCTCGCTGCCACCAGACAGGAATTACAGCGCCTGCCTCGCTCTGGTCCCCCAAACTTTCCCTGGGGGACCCAAGACTCAGAGGTCCTCAGTCTTACCACAAGGAAAATAACCCACTTCCCTTCCACCTCTCTCTCCCACCAGACTTTCCTCTCTGGGCTAACCTGAGAGTACTGATGCAATCTCTTTACATCAACAATACCAAAGAACATGTCTCCTCTCTTTCACAAAGAGACAAACCCCTAATAACAAGGAACAGAAATGATTCTATCGCTCTTTCCCCCTCCCCACCAATTCCTGGTGCTGCAGAGCTTCACCCTCCGTAGATCTAAACACAAAGAGAATTCCCTTCCTTCGTTCTTAGCCTACCCAGGAGAGAAAAACTCAAACAAGTTTTAAAAGAAAATTTTATATAAAAAAGAAAAAAAAGAATGAACATAATCTCTGTATCAAGTGACAATACAGGGCTATTGCTTATAAGAAAAATAATGATATAACAGTTTGATTTATAAAAGATATCCAATTTTAACATTCCAGCAACTACACACATGTAAATACAACCAAAGCAACATAAAAGCCTATACTGTTTTTCTACGTGTACTTACAATTTGGAAACAGAAGATTAGAAGATACAACCTTCTCATAGCTGAGAGACAGACAAAAGACTCAGACCCCAAAAATTCCCTCCCTGACTTTGAAAAATCCAGTTTTCTGATTGGTCCTCTGGTCAGGTGTGTGGTTCCCTTTGTTAACCCTTTACAGGTAAAAGAAACATTAACCCTTAGCTATCTATTTATGACAGTGTGAAAGAAGTGATCAAAGTTGTCCTCCACATACAGCAGGATTGAGAGCACAACACAGATTGAGGAGGTTAGCTGGTAGCACTATTCAAACATTCTCTAATTCACTCCAGGTTAATACAGCATGGCAAGGTAGAAAAGCAATGGTTAGGGTTTGATTAAATACTTTGCTCTTGATCCTTTGGGTAATACTTATTCCTTCTAGTTTGGTCAGTGAGGTTTGCATTGGTGTAAATGAGGGCAGACTTTGGCCCCAAAGCTCAGATTACTTACAGCAATCTATCTACCTATCCATATGACTCCTGTCACTGTTACCTGAGTATCCCACCATCCTCTTATCCACATTCGTCTGTCAATCTGAATAATTGATCTCTCTCTTTCTGCTGTGTTAGCAGTCTTTGATTCATCCCTCTATTTGCCTTGCTCACATCCAGAATCTTGCTATATCCTGTCAATACTTCCCTTAAGATACTTCAAAATTAGTCTTTTCCTTTCCTGATGAAAACACTTGGACCTTTCTTGTCCTGGCTCCTGCAGCCTCATTCTCTCTCATCTACTTGCATCTCCCTACTTCCCATTAAGTCTACCCAAAACACCATCACTCTGGCAATTCTCTTCTCCCTCTGGCTGCATTTCTTTCCCTTCTGAGCTCTCGTGGCTAAATTTCTCTTTTCTTTTTGTAAATATTTCAGGCTTAGCATCGTCAGTCCATGCGCAATCTGTGCCAGCACCATTTATCATACTTCAGCATGCTTCTAACATTTTTTTCTTTCCCTTGACCTAGCCTCAATGTGCAGCTGCAGTCCAACAAACAAGATGTTGGGCTGCATAAGGAACGGGAGGGAGACTAATAAGGAAAATATTATAATGCTCTTCTATAAAACAATATTGTAGTCTTACCTAGAATACTGTGTGGTATTGGTCAGCCCACCGCAAAAAAAGGGTACTTCAGAATTTAATGGGATTCAGAAAAGGGTGGGAAAATGATTAAGGGTCTGGAAAAAAACTCCTATATAAAAAGATTGGATTGTTTATTTTAGAAAGGAGATGAATAAGGGGTATGATAAAGCTTGTAAAATAACAAATGGTCTGCAGTATGTACACTAGGAGTTTCTTGCTTCTGCTCTCCCTGTCTCATAACACAAGAACAAGGAGACATGCAATGAAATTAAAAGGTGGCAAATTCAAAACCAATAAAAAGAATTACTTTCACTCGACAGATAATTAAACTGTGGAACTCATTGCCTCAGGATGTAACTAAGTCCACAAGTGAATAGGATGAGACATTTTATATGGATAACAGGAATATCAGGGTTATAATAACTTATGCTAAGAAAAGCTTTGAAAGAGATATTAAAAGTCATGTTTCAGGGCTTAAGCCAATCTCTAATATTAAGGCATTACACAGAAGCCCAATGTTGGGAGGTAAATCATTCCCAATACAAAGTGTCTTGCACCTTCCTTGGAAGCTTCTGGTGCTGGCAATTGTCTGAGACAGGATACCAGACTAAATGGAACACAGATCTGATGCAGTATGGCAATCCCTATGTTCCTATGGATGCAAAACCCAGTATTTCCGCAGTCAGTCCTTGCACCGGTTTGGGGAAGCAAAAAGTAAAGAGACCCAGAATGTGGCCCATATTGGTACCACACTAAAATGTCCATTGTAGGTAGATTTCTAATTCTTATTATTTTTATAGCATGTGCTAGTGTGGTGGGCAATTTACAGTACAAATGGACATACATGGTCTCTACCCTGAAGAGATTCTAGTTTAATCTTAGCCATAGCATGAGAAGAGAGGGTAACAAACAACAGGGAGAGGATGGTCTGAGGGTTACAACGAGATTGCATGGTTACTCAGTTTAGGTTTGAGCACATCTCTGTGGTTCAGGTACAAATGGGGTATGTGTTTATTATAATAATGATTGTGGTTGATTCACTTTTTATTGGCATCATGGAAGAAATGAGTCTTAAGAAAGGATTTGACTGAAGAGTTTGTCTGGTGGTAGTTGATCCTTACTGGCCTTTCTGTGCGTAGGAAGCAGCATAGAAAAAAAAGGAGGGAGATCTCTGGGAAAATCAGAGAAACGCAGCATCCAATAATTCCTCATAGACTCGGTAATGTTCATTTTCCTAGATAAGTGGCTATAGTGGAAGACCACAAAAGGACATAAATCTAGTCCTATGTATTTCTGTAGGTAGGTGGCAAGTTACAGTTAAAAATGGTGCTATTTCTTGCAAGCAATGCATCCCACTTTTTGTAAAAAATTTATTTGCTCCTACTAAAATAATGTAATAGAATTTTCTAAATTAAGGGGGGATGAGTTGTTTGATGAGTTGATGAGGGGGGATGCTTAAGGTGTTCCACGGGGATTGTCATTGTATATCTTTTTGCTTTATTCAATGACCTTAGAGTGCAATAGAAGTTTGATTGACTTTCTCAGGGAATTAAATCTGAATGCACACACAGCCTGATCATGAAACCTAAAAACACCAGATAGAGCCAATAATCTTCAGTAATTTCTTCCTTGCCCAATTCAGTGAGGACTGTAAGGATTTACTATTTTACAAAACTACAGCTAAATAAATAATTTCTTTTTTATCTCAACTCTGAAAGAAACATTTGAAGACTCCTACCACGTCAGCAGGAAGAAGCCGATAATTAGGCCACTTGTCCTTGAGTGGTAAGAAATGGATGCTGTGAAACCTACAGGAGCATGGTGATATATTTCAATCCTTGTATACTGATCATATCTCCTGTACCAAACAAAATTCTGATTCTCAAATATTTGTCTTTTAAATGACAACAACCCATGGGCCCCAGTTCAGCAGAACACGTAAGCATGTACTTACCATTAAGCAGGTGACTAGCCCCACTGAAGTTAAGGGAGTTACTTGCATGCTGAAAATTAAGCATGTGCTAAGTGCTTTGCTGAATCGGGGCCTAAATGAAGAGATGGTATTAATCTGGATGTTGGTGGAAGGGGTGGTGGTTAAAATTCAAATATGGCTTCAGATCAGAATTAGGCAAATCACTCCTCTATTTATACAGAGCCTAACCAAATACCCAAGATCCATACAACCTGCAAATCATGAAGCTCTCAATGTGGATTTGAATGTGCAGGTTGCACTCAATTCTGCTTAAATATGAAAATAATCCAAATGTGTAATGCTTTATAGAACAACCCATTCAGTTGTTTTCACTGTTCTCAGGGTCAAAGCAATGTGCAGTTGTTGACATGTTTGTACACATTATCCATCTGGTAGGCTACAAGAATGACTCATTCTTTGTTTAAAAAGTCTGAAAAGCCTCCATAAAGGATAGGATAGATCAAGATTTTGGCAATAGGATGCAGAATCTTTCACATCTACGTTTGCCTCTGAGTGCAGCCCAAACTGCTAGTGAAGAAAGTTATCAGAGGCTGGGCTATTATTAGCCAGTGTAAAATGAGTGGTGCATCTCTACAAGGAGTGATTTTTCTTGTGAAAAGAAAAGAAGTTAAACTTCAGCAGGGGTGTTCTGCATCTTAGCCACGTGACTGATTTCATTTTCAGGCACTTTATTAATGTGTCAATAAACAGTACTCAGATTGGCACCCATGTGGTCTCACGAGACACACCGAGCATTGAATAGATGTGAAGAATAGGTTCTGCTCTCACTCCCACAAGTTTTGGTTCCTCCAAGCCAGGTGTGATGACTTGGGGAATCCAACTGTATAACATGAATTTGATGTAAGAGTATAACCTCTCTCTGTGTATTTTTATCAAGCTATGAACTCCATTTTGATTTTGAAGCACTTTGCCTTTTCTGTTGTCCTTTTGCCTCCATGATGGACTGAAATTCCAAGAGGCAGTGATACAGGGCTGACACCAGAGGGTCTGGATCATATTCAATACAAACATCCTAGACAATAGGCTAGCTACCACCTAGGAGAACTAGTTCTGTCATGGGAGAGGTCACCTGGTAACAAAGTCACCTGAGAGAGGTCTGTGATCTCCTTAGGTGGCTGATCATGGAGTTATCCAACAAAGGAGACTGGAAAGCTATATTCAGGGGTCTTTGGCCATTTTCACTAGCTGAAGATGAAGGACGCCGCTGCAGGAGCCTATGAAATGGGGAAAACCCTGCCTACCTGAACACAGATAGTCCCCCGCCCAAGGACTCCCAAGGGATAGGTGGGCTAGAGTGAGGGGCATTGCATTCAGGATGTTTGTTGTTTTCTAAATGATCTGTACTGTCTGTGGATTATCTCATAAATAAAGATCAATGGTGTTCTAGAATCCTGTGCAAAGTATGAGTGTGTGTTAAGTGCTACACCTAACATAGGCCCCTAAAGAGTTAACCTGTGAACCCAGAGTGCCCACACAGCTGGTGTTCTGGGTGTATTTAAGCTGTAGAGGAGACTAAGGGGTAAGCACCAGTCTCAGGGGCTAGGCAACTGTAATTGGGTACCACAGCTCTTGGAAAGGTGTGTTAGGGAGGATCTGCACCCCAAGAGCATACCTACAGAGTCCAAGTCAGAGGCAGTGTTCAGACTCTGGACCTTAAAAGCACCAGGGATTCAGTGGTTGGATCCTTCCAGCAGTGTGAGTGGCCAAGAGGGGAAACTCTATCTGTGACACCAGGGATGAGGCACATAAGTCTGGCAGCATGGAAGGAACTTGCACTGCTGCTACCATGCTTTTCCATTAGCAGAGGGCTGTCAGTCTGTCACCTTGCATAGTCATGACATTGGTTTAAAAAAGAATACAAATCTACAGGAGAAATTCATGCGCATGCAAAGGGTCCATGCACTTCTTAAATCTCATAGAAGCCCTTTTTAAGAGTGGTGCGCTGGTCTAATGCAGCTCCTCTATGCAGAGGTGAATTTCACCTTATAAGAACAGAAAAGGTGAGTAAGACATTGGTGTTCAGCATCTCAGCCTTGTGACTGATTTGCTCATCATGCACTTTATCTATTCATATTTCACTGAGCAGTTATAATCAGCACCAAAACTTACAAATACTTTATAACTGTGTAGCAAAAAATAACCTTGGCACCACCCCACTTGTGTGCCAGTAATGGAATGTGCTAAGATGCACAGGGAAATTGGGCGAAGAGATGGATTTAGAACTCTCACAGTAACTAATGAGATTTTAATGTAGTCTATGACCTTGTTGGTCAGTAATGGAACTGGATGCTCTATCAACATTCCCAGGCACTATTCTGTAATGTAACATTCATGAAGGTTTCATAAAGATCAGGAAAACCTACGTCATTTTGACAATAAATTGCAAGCTCCTCTGGGCAGGGACCTGCCATATTTGCTGGTCTGTAAAGAACCATGAAAACCCCTGGCACTAGTAAATAATAAATGATAATATTAGATGAGAAGCCATGATGCAAAAAGAGAGCAAGAGGGAGAATGCACTGAGCAATATAAACTGAGAGGGCAAAGCTACTTAACAAAAGCTTTAATTAATAATTCATAATTTGGCTTTACAGTTAGAACTCCTAAAGGAAAGGAATTGATGAAATTTTTACAAAACTAGTAAAATAAATTGAGACATACAGTGCAAACATAGGCTTCTGCAGGACCTAGAGGCTCTTAGGAAAAAAAGAGGGAGCAAAAATGTAAACACCAAGAAATGAAAAAGCCATCTGGAAACTGGGGTAAAATTAGGCATGCACCATCTTCCTGTATGATCTATGGGCAAAATGAATGAATGATTTTCAGGGGGATGGAAGTGGTGCATTCGGCCTTGTATTGCTTCTCTGGAGTGAATGTGACCCTGCTGGAAAACTTCCCTATCTTTGACCAAAGATATTGCAGAAATTTCTGTATAGGAGAGGGGTAAAAACTGATGAAAAATGAGAAAACATTTTGTAAGAGATATAAAGCTGGTCAAGAAATGTTAAGTTGTCATTTCTTTTCAATAAGAGTCTTCATCAGAATTTTACGTATTGAAGACAAAAATTATGGAATGGTGGGAAATTTGAATGAAATGTTTGTTACTTGCTCCTTGCCCTGTGTTGAAATTGTTTGATTTTTCAAAATTTCAGTGAAATTTCCATTAATTTTATTTTCCCTGTTTTTTAACCAACTCTCATTTGTAATTGCATTTCATGATATTTCATAACCCAGGAGATGAGATTTGTATGAAATTATCAATGGGTCAGTCTTGCATCAAACCAGGGAAATTTCAAATGTATGTCTTCTAAGTGAAATTTTGAATTTTTATCTTGAAAACAGAACCATTTTGCCTACCTCTTCTCTCCCCTACACAAAGAAATCACAAAGGCTTTTCATGAAACAGTATAATTTTGTGATTTTAAGATGAAATGCAAAACCATCTCATTTTGAGGTTTTCAGTTGTTGCTGTAAATATTTCTCATAGCTGATAAATTTGATTCTGCTGACACTTAACAAGGGTAGTATTACATGTGTGAGTAGCCCCCTTAAAACTCATGTTCTACTCATGGTGGTAAACATTAAGTAGTAAGTACTTGCACTATCAGACCCTAATGTTGTACTGAGCAGATCAGTGCATCTGAATAATTTTTCATTATACTAAGGGTTAGATTGTGCCTTTAGGCATAGCTCTGAGCACCAACCCAGGAATAGCTGCAGGAGGCACTGGGATTTCTAGATACTCCTCTGAGAGGCTTTAGTGTGTCACTCTAATCTCTTTGCTGTTTATTGCTCTTCTTTTTAGAAAAATATTGTACTGTCTGTTCTAGTCTGAATGACTATCTGCTCTGTTGATAACATCTAATGTAGCTTACTGATTTCTAGTGATCTCCATGTGTATGCTTTTATTCATCAGATACTGTACTGAGAAGCAACTCTTAGCGGTGAATGTTTTATATTCTGCCTCATCCACCTGGCGCATCTTATCTTTATCTGCAAAGCGTGGTGACTTAGTCCACTCTATGCATAGAGGAATGTCATCTCTGGAAGGATATAGACTTGAAATGGTAGAGACAAAGGGGAAAGAAGGGAAGGAAAGAGAATGATTGGCACTGAAAGTCATTACATTTTTGTGACAAGGCTTTGGCATGTTGTTTATAGGCAAATGTACCTTATTAAATTTCATAAGCCACCTGCATTTCCCAAGACTCTTTGATGCTCTTTGTTGCAGAGACTTCATAGCATGTGAAGTTATTGAAATCATGTAAGACAGTAGATAGACTTGCTGGGTTTTTCTGTAGATTTTCTATTTGCAACTTTTAAAGTTATGACACTCAACGTTGCACAAACTTACTGTACTCTCTTTGACTTTTTCTCATGTACTACCTCCCACCCAGACTTGATTCTGCTAATAAGGAGTTGCTTTGTTCCTTGCAAAGTACATCCAGAGTGTGGCCTTACTTTAAGCAATTGATAATCACAAGAATCCAGAAATAATTTGTGGCATCAATAAAAGTGTCTCAATAACTAGTCTGCAGTTGCTGGAGCCAAGAGAGACCTCCAGTGAGGAGCAACATGAGAAAGCAAAACTGTGAGCAGGGAGTAAGAAAATAGAAAGGAGGAAGGAACGGATCATAGATTGGCGTGGATGAGCATTGAGCATGAGGGTTTGTGATACCACATTCCTTGAGGAAAGCAGGCTTTTCATCACACAGCTTCCTGCATTCCAGAGCAAGAAGCTGTTTATTATTTTTCTGTCACTGCTTGTAAATGCTCTGTCCTAGTTCTTGTTGAGAGGATCTCAACTCTCACTGAAGTTGAGGGCATGCAGTAACCTCTCAGGAAGCACTCAGCTCCCTGTAGGAGTGGCCCTTTAATACAGGTTTTCATGGCTCTAGCTGTCTGAGAGCTGGGTTGTTAAGCTGCTTTCTTAAACACCGTTCTTGAATAATTTTGTGTTACCTTTAGAGATGAGCCTTGTCACAGAGTGAACTGGGCCTTTAAGAGATTCGTATGCCAGTTCTTACCCTCCCTGATTCTCCTCAGTTCTATTGATTGTGCGACTGAGGAAGCAAGTGAGTGGGAACTAAGCCTGTTGGGAAATATGAAGCAGCCTGTTCTGAGTACTGGGGAGTTGGCAGGAGTGGTGGGAGGTTTTCCAGGAACAAGGAAAGGAGGGCAGAGAGGGCCAGAGAGGAGGCCCAGCGATGGGCTACAGAAGAACCCAAGGGGGAGATATTTATATGCGGAGGAGCCAGAGAAGACCTGACGAACAATAGGCACTTGAAGAGGTGACCTTGGGGAGCAAGTGGACTGAGGCTTAGAGCAGACTGCTGCCTGTAACTTAGAGTCATGGGGCTGGTGCCTATAATAGTAATATGGAGACCCCTCCTCTAAAGGGGTAAGGGCTCTTGAGCCTGGGGGTGAACTGATGGGCCTGTCTTGTTTATGTTTCGTTTCTGATTTTGCCCAGGAAAAGGAGGATTCTTGCTTGTCTTACAGAGCCAAGTCACCCAACTTGCTAAAGTCTCAGATTGACTGATGTGACAAAGTCGGAGCTGACAGTTATGAGAGAGTGGGGGGCGGCAGATATATCAGCCCTAGAACGGTAAGGGCCCTTTACCCAATGAACTGAAAAGAGTTCACCTCAGGTTAACTAGGGACACCTGAGTCCAATTAAGGGCCACTGATGTCCTTTCTAAACCCCTCTTCTGGTCAGAGAGAAAAAAGAGAGATGAGAAATAAGATGTAGGAGGGAGAAAAAGCTTCTCCTGGGTGGAAGACTGCTCTCTCTGTATAAGGGAAACAATCCAATTAACTGCTGTGTGTGGAAGGGCTGGCAATTAGAAGCCAATGTAATAAGGCAAAACCCCGGAGAGGGGGCAGGGAGAGGTATTTATTTTTGTGTTGTGAGTTCGGGTTTTGTGTGGCTTAAGAGAACTACTTGGGCCTACTCTGCGGCCCAGTGAAAAATAAACCAGAGTGCAGAATTAAAACCCTCTGGAGTAGGACTGATTTACTCACCACCAGAGGGAGAAACGCTGAAGCTGAGGGGGCAAAGGAGGGTGTCTTGCCATGCACACCATTGGTCGAGAGACTGCTGACCTCTGATGGGAAACTGAGCTACAGACAAAAGGGAATTTGAGGCACAGAAGAACTGACACTGTACTGGGTAAGTGACCCTATTATGGGCCTAATCAAAGGTCCAGATATGAATACATGGGGAGCTTTGAGGCCATTGTGTTCCTGTATTGCTCTGGTATCATTCTCATCGCTGGTGTATGAGCACCCAATTCCAATCTGAAGTTTGGTGCTAAAGCTCTAGCTAAAATCAAAGCCAGTTCGTTTTGTCTGTTTGGGTCTGTGTGCATTCAACTAATGGGCCTTCATTATTATTTTCCCCATTTTCCTTCAGAGTTTTCTTTGTGTTGCAGGGTGTTAGGGACCCTACGTTAGGAATTTGAGGCCTATAAGGATTCTGTGTTTGTTCCCCAAACAGTGTAAAAATGTGGTCGTGGTTTCTGAAAGCAAACTTATGAGAGGGGTTTGTGCATGTAAAGTTGAAGGGCGTTTAGTATGTAAGTCAAGAGAAATGTAGCTGTTGATAAGAACAAAACTGCCATGTACAATCATGAGAAGAGACTTTTAGAAGGGTGAATGTCAATAATGGAAAGATCTTGCCTCTAACATGTGCTAAATACAAGGATAAAATAGAGTACCAATAATACTGAAAAACAATTGTCACTATTTTAACTTCAAGTTGTAAGAACAATAGGGGCCATATGGCATCATGAACAATGGGAGATAAAAGAAGAGTTCAACCATGAAAGCCAGAAAAGAGAAGTGAAGATGAACTAGAGCCAAGTGTAAAATGTGTAACAGACACATAAGAGCACAGATGACTTGTGAGAACAATTAAGAATAACTGATAAAATAGCTCAAAACTAAACAAAATCAGAAAGGAATGAGACTAATCATGGATCTTAGCAGTAGATGCCTTAGCAGCCCCCCAAGTCCACTGCTCCATGCAGTATGCAAGGTGGGACATTTTCAAGAGTTTCAAGATGATTTAGAAGCCTAAATCTCAAATCTGTTTTGTAAATGTGACTGGAGCATTCTTGAAAATGTTACCCCAATAAACTTTTTCTTGATTTTCAAGAGACAAAAAAACATTAAATGTCATGAGTAAGATACTTAAATGTCTACAGCCACATTATTTTCAATACTGGGCCAAAAGAATGCAGATTTATACATAAGAATTGACATCCTGTATTAGATCAGACCTCTATCTACTCCTGAATCTAACAAGTCAGTACCAGATGCTTCAGGGAGGTGCAAGAAATCCTACAGTGGATAACTATGGAATAATCTGCCCATAGGGAAACTTGTTCCTAATCCCCTCAGTTAGGGATGATTTTATGCCTGAAGCATGAGGATTTATAGATACAAAGATGTGAAGGCCAAAAGGCACAGTTATGATAATCAAGTCTGGTCTCCTGCACAACAGAAGCCATAGAATTTCATTGATTAATTCTTGTATTTTCAAGCCCATAACTTCTTGCTGAGATAGAGGATAATCTCTGTTTCAAGGGAGAGAATCCACTAAACCCTATTTTATAGCCCATTATCTACTAATTTATACTTGTTGCTAAAAATACTCTGTTTGAAAGATACTATATCAGAAGCACATGTAACACATCTTATTTGTTAAGCCATGACAATGTGAGACTGTTGTGCATAGACAAAAATTACTACAGGCCCCACTTGCAAATATCATGAATACTATTAATGATGGCCATGGAAAATCTGATGGGTAGCATAATGGATTTGGGCAGTTTGAGGCCACCACCCAATGGCTGGGTGGAAGGTGTTTGGTTTCATGGGAGTGATAGAGATCTCAGTAAAAATCGCTGGCAGGTAAACCATGAAAGCACCAATTATATTGATTTTTATAGTACAAACTGATAATTACACAAGATAGTGGCTCACCGTCAGGTTCTATGCTTCATACTATCTCTGGGTGCACAGACGTTTGGGATCAGCATGTAAATCCTGGTCCAGGAGCAAAAGACTCCACATGACTTGCTCTAATACAAGGCAAACTTTTTGGCCTGAGGGCCACATTGGGGTTGCGCAACTATATGGAGGGCCAGGTAAGGAAGGCTGTGTCTCCCCAAACAGCCTGACCTCTGCCCTCTATCCGCCCCCTCCCACTTCCTGCCCCAACTGCCTCCCTCAGAACCCCCGACCCATCGAACCCCCCCCCCACTCCTTGTCCCCTGACTGCCCTCCTGACCCCTATCCACATCCCTGCTCCCTGAAAACCCCTCCGGGACTCCCACTCCCAACCCTCCTTGTTCCCCATCCCCTGATTGCCTCCCCAGAACCTCCACTCCATCCAACTGGCTCCTCCTCCCTGACTGTCCCGCAGGATCCCCCGCTCCCTTACCCAACCCCTCCGCTCCCCGCCCCCTTACCAGCAGCGGGAGCTCACAGCTGCAACACCCAGCCAGAGCCAGCTGTGCTCCCCACGCAGCCCAGCAGGAGTGGCAGGCCAGAGCACAGCCTGTGTGGCTGTGGGGGAGGGGCTGGGGACTAGACTCCCTGGCCTGGAGCTCAGGGGCCAGGCAGGATGGTCCCGTGGGCCGGATGTGGCCCGCAGGCCATAGTTTGCCCATGCCTGCTCTAATACCAGCCCAATTTGTCTTGCAGGTGTTGCTGGTAACAAAGGTCAAGCAAAGTAGGTGCAGGACAGAAAGTGAAGCAGTATATGGGGATCTGGATCAGGTCTAGGGGTAACTGGGAAATTCGGCTCATATGGTTTTATTACCTGTAACTTATAGATGAGACTCTTTGGTATCCACTAGACTCAGCCACTGTAGTGCAAAGGTCTCATCAGCACTGCTAATGATAAAATACTGAATAAAATTTTAAAGCCCATGGTATTTGAAACACATGACTGACTCTAAACCAATTGTCTCTCCGTATTTTAACTTGAGCGTGGGGAGGATCAGGAAGACATTCAAAATAGTTTAGCACTCAACAGCTCCTATTCTTGGGGACAGAAACGTAACCTTGCCCTTATAGCAATCCCAAGTCACTTGTATTTCTATATAACCCTGGGCAAGTCACTTCTTGCTATTTCTGGTTAGCATTACCATATTGCTGAGGTGAGCAAGAATTGTCCACAGATGCGGAGTGAAACAAGAGTTACTAAACCAGTAAGTCACCATATGTTAAATACACTTTTAATATTTTTTATATGCAAAACCTTACAGGAGTAAGAGTGACTCTATACTATATATGTACATAGATCTCCTTAATGTGTGCAAATTACTGTGCATGTGCCCGTGTTATTTTTAAAGACAGTCTTACCAAAAAAAAAGTAAAACAAAATGAAAGAAGATAATTACCTTAAAACTACCCTGTTCCAGGCTCATGTATAGGAAAAAGAACTTAAAGTAAATGGAGACACAAAAGAGCCTGAAGCATCAGCAAAACTTTTCATGATAACAACTGAGTGTTCCAACTGTTTGAGTTATAAACTCAAATTCTGAAGCAAATCAATGAGCATTGACAAAAATCTCTCCTAACAAGATTGGAATGTCTATTACTGAGCTCTCTTATCTTCCTAAGGGTCCAATCCTGCACTCACTGAAGTCACTGAGAGATTTGCTAGTGACTTCACTAGGAACAAGAGCAAACCTCAAAAGTGTAATTTGGAAACGTATTAGCTTCTCAAGTGTCTAATACAAGTTCAAATGAGCTGCAACAGGTTATGGAATGAAAAATCTGTGCTTGTTTTTGTCTCCTGCTATCTATGAGAAATTATAGAAATACAGGAACATTTCTCTCTCCCTTCATAAAAACCACACCTGGTTTCCAAGAAATACAAATGTGAAGAGATAATGCATTTCGAGTAGCCAAGGGAACTAGGTTAGGCAATCAGTTAAGCTCTCTGCTGGTACCAGCTAGTTGTTATTTTTAGCAGATAGATGTACTGTAGATTGGCCACTGCTGAGCTAACACATCTTCAACTCTGCACCACAGTTTACCTTTTTCCTTTATAGAATATTTCCATCTATACAGCTTAAGTTCTCTCTTTGCTTTTTCCTATTACAAACCTGACTTTTATGGCATTGGATATGTTGACTATCTGAAATATTTTTTTAAAGAGCCTGATCTCCCATCCATTTACCATCTGCATTAGGCACTTCCTTCTTGTCTCTGTCTGCAGTGCCCTCCACAGTGTAGTTCCCACTTACCTGTCTGCTGTCTTCTCTTTCAATCATCTCACCCTCTTTGCTTTGTCCAAGCTAGATAGCCAACCACCTCTTTCTGCTTTTGTCTCTGTATCTTCTTTCATACTGACCCCATGGCTGGAACCCCCTGCTGATCCTATCATGCTTCCAAACTCCTTTTCCTTCATGTCCTTGTATAAAGCATGCTTCTGTCATGAGGCCTGTAAAACCTAATCTTCCCCTCCAAGAAACTGTATCTTGAATAAAGTCTGTGTAATCTTCATGACATAGGGCCTGATTCAGTGGCATACACCTGGTGTAATCATTCGTGATTTTTCCCCAATCAGCTGGAATCCGTGTTCACAATGCTTCCATGTGCTGTGCAAACATCCTGATAGGTCTAAGAGCAAAGGGGCCTGATTTTCCACTGCCTGGCACCTTTAAGTAGTCTGTATTAGCAGGAGTATTATAAGCAAGACACAAGAAGTAATTCTTCCACTCTACTTCGCACTGATTAGGCCTCAACTGGAGTATTATGTTCAGTTCTGGGTGTCACATTTCAGGAAAGATGTGGACAAATTGGAGAGAGTCCAGAGAAGAGCAACAAAAATGATTTAAGGTCTAGAAAACATGACCTATGAGGGAAGATTGAAAAAAAATTGGGTTTGTTTAGTTTGGAAAAGAGAAGACCAAGAGGGGACATGATAACAATTTTCAAGTATGTAAAAGTTTGTTACAAGGAGGAGGGAGAAAAATTGTTTTTCTTTATCTCTGAGGATAGGACAAGATGCAATTGGCTTAAATTACAGCAAGGGGGGCTTAGGCTGAACATTAGGAAAAACTTCCTAACTGTCGGGGTGGTTAAGCACTGGAATAAATTGCCTAGGGAGGTTGTAGAATCTCCATCAATGGAGATTTTTAAGAGCAGGTTAGACAAACACCTGTCAGGAATGGTCTAGGTAATACTTAGTCCTGCCATGAGTGCAGGGGACTGGACTAGATGACCTCTCGAGGTCCCTTCCAATCCTATGATTCTGTGATTCACCCCTGAGGAAAGTGTCTAAAACTCAACCAAATCAGCATCATAGCATTTTATATCCAATCTACCCAGGTGTAAATGAATGTGCAAGGCAGTGAAAAATCAGGCCCTTAGAGTGAAAATCTTGATAATGCTGTACATTACATAAGTATATAAACTGATTTTTTTAAAGTTCTATATGAAAAGTGGATCCTCAGGAGACTGCTAATGGAAAACAAAGCTTTTCACCATCTATGATTCAGTTTTGGCACGAGTTAGTAGTGGCCAAGATTCATTACATGACATTAATGAGAAATGTCCAGTTGTTTGGAATGTTCACATCTTCTCTTGGGACCCAATTCAAAAAGCGCTTAAGCACATGCCTAATTTTTAAGCACGTGATTAGTCCTACTGAAGTTGGTACAAACGAATGCAGCTATATGGTGCTCAATCCGGCAAGGTTCTGGGCACTCTGTTCGCAGTCTAGCAAGCAAGTGCTTAACTTGGACTTCAGTGGGACTATTCACATGCTTAAAATTAAGCATCTGTGTAAGCACATTGCTCAGTTGAAGCCTTGGTGAGAAATGAGCCATTTCAACTTCTGCCCATGGTGTCAGAATGCTCCAATGGTGAAAATGTGTTGGTTAGGAGATGTGATGACTGTTCTGTAACCAAATGTGCATTATGCATTTTTTTACCATTAATTTTAGAAATACTAAAGTCTTTAGAACTCAGTATTTTAAAACACAAACTTCACTAAAGAAAATGCCTCCTGTGTACACAGAAGCATAGTATAGCTTTCTCCCTATTTGAGTTGCTACAGTTCTTAGTGTTGGTCAATCTTCATTTTTCACATTAACTTCAAAATAAACTTAACATGCAATTAACTCTTGTTAAATAACTTTTTAAACATTGAAGAAATAAGTTTAAAAACCTGAAGGGGGAAAAACTGCATCAATGATTAAAAATCACTCTTTTCTGAATAAAACATGAATATCATAAAGGACTGTTTATATATTAAAAATAATTGCACAAATGAGAAGTTTACATAGGAGAAAAGTACAGTAGCTTCTGGGTCTCCACTTGATAGATTCTCTGTATTTCTCCTAGGGCAGTGATGGGCAACCTGCAGCCCACGGGCCATCAGGGTAATCCTCTGGCGGTCCGCCAGACAGTTTGTTTCCGGTATGGGCCACTTCAGGCCACGAGACAGTTTGTTTACATTTGCACAGCCATCCACAGCTCCCAGTGGCTGCGATTCTCCGTTTCCAGCCAATGGGAGCTGTGGGAAGTGGCAGCCAGCACGTCTCCATGGCCCGTGTTGCTTCCCGCAGCTTCCATTGGCTAGGAACAGTAAACTGCAGCCACTGGGACCTGTGGGTGGCTGTGCAAATGTAAACAAACTGTCTCGTGGCCTGCAGTGGATTATCCTGATGGGCCACAGGTTGCCCACCACTGCCCTAGTGTGAATAGAGCTATGTAGACTTATTTGGAATAGATTATGAGATTTTTTTGCAGTACATCAGTGACTTTAGCTGTGGATACTATGGGCTAGCTGTGAATGAGCAGTGCTTGGTACAGTTGCGGGGGTGGGGCATATTGCCCAGATGGCTGTTTCTTGGCATAAAGTCTCAAGGCTGCTCATTTTATGCTGGGTTCCATTGGCCTGAAGGAGCTCCACTGGCACCTGGGTATCGCTGGGATATCCTGGCTGCATCCCCTTATTCCAAGTTGCAGCCCCTGAATCACAAAGGGGTGTGGGAGTGGGGTTGAATGGCTAAGAACTGCTCCAATAGCTCTCTGCCATCCTAGATTTTCTCTACACAGGGGGACAGCGGCCAGAATAACCAGCTTTAGGGCTGATTTTTTTCACCTGAATAATGTAAAGCAGCCACATCCTGCTGGAAGTTCTCTGCATTCCTCCAGCTTAAAGAAACAAAGGACAAGGATGTATGTCAGATGGGACAAGTGTTACTGAATGTCTAGTCTCAAACCACAGCAGCAAATACCCTGAAAGGATAGTATTTACACATGAGCCTTATCAAGGACAGGTTTACGCTATAGTCTAGGTAGTGACCCACATATGCACAGTAACTGCTTACTCTGGTACAACATGTTTGCTTGCCGTAGCTTAGCAACAAATGAAAAATTATGGGTTATGCTGTCTCTTCTGAGAAGAGGAGTGTAACTTAAAATCTGCATTCACCAGGTTCATAGGGAGTGTGGGCTTCTGAATTCTAAGTAATGCAATATACAGTCCACTGAGTAATATGCATGTTTGGGACTCGTCAATGGGAGTTGTTGTGTTGAAGGCAGGTCATAAGTGGGAGGTCAGAGTTACAGATATGGCTTTTTACCTTAAATTTCCTTCTATCCTGGGACAAAGTTCACTCGTGGTTCTATCAGCTTCAGCAGGTGGAAGTGACAATGTCCAGTGTCCATCAGGCTGGAAGTTCGGAGACTTGGTTCCGTTCCCAGCTCTGCAACTGCCTTGCTGCTGTGTAACCTTGGGAAAGGCAGTTCTCTGTACTTCAGTTTCCTCATCTGTAAAACTGGGATAATAGTGCTTACATACATATGTAAAGCATCCTGAAAAGTGCTATGTTAGGCTGGGCAGTGGCCTTGGACAGCAGTAAGTTTATTGGGGCGGGGGTGTGTGTGTGAGGTGTTGTGGCTGTGCAGTTGGATGAAAGCCATGGAGGGCCAGCATAGCACAGGGCAGATGTATTGGTTAAAGCACTTCTCCCTACCAGTCTCCAGCAATGGAGCTCCAGTAGAGCCATCTGCTGAAGCTAAGTGGCCACCCCACTGTGGGATCCTCCTCACAGCTCCAAGTAGGTCTGTGGGTTCAGTTCTGCCTACCATTGTTCTGGGTGAATCCCCCTGGACAGGAAGAGGATCGCCTGCCATGGTGTAATATAACATACAATTTAGTGAACCCACTTCTGGGAATCTGGCCCTGTGAGAATGAAGCAGACTGAAATTAGTTGCAATCTGGGCATGAAAGGGTCTAATTTTAATTAACTACCCAGCAAACAATTTTCCCAAGATTATTTTATTTTATTGTGGTTAAATGATCACATATTTCAAATCTGAAAATAAAAATTAGTGTGACAGACCCAACGAACAATATCCAATTGTCTAAAATATTTTATTCCAGGTAAATAGGCACCTTTTTTCTTTTTCTTTTTTTTTCTTTTCATTTTATTGGTGGAAGCAATTACCAACATAAGCAATAGGGAAGGAGAAATAGTGGTGGTTATAGCTGTGAACCGGGTATTGGTAGAGAGCAGCCTAAATAAGAGGAAGAGGTGATCTAATGGTGAGGGCACAAACCCAGGCCTTGAGATCTCTGGGTTCAAGTTCCAGTCTTCCCACAGAGGCTCTATGACTTTGGACAAACTCCCTATCTGTACAACTGGGGACAGTAACTCACACCATATTGAGGATAAATTCATTAAAGAGTGTGAAATATTCAGATACTCTAGTAATGTGAGGCATATAGGTACTATAGATAACGTGTGTGCTCTGTTTCACTTCAATGCCACCATTCATTTCTAGCTTTAAATACTCATAAATGTTGGGTTTTGTTGGTGGTTCTTTTCCATAAGAATTTCTGTATAAACAGCTGTGATAAGCAAGATTTATATCTCTCCCTCCGCATGACCTGACTATTTAAAAAGTGTTATTGATTTTTCTGGTACAGAGTAAGAAACAACTGAAGAAAATAAGCAACTTCAAATGCAAGATACAGACATCTTCCCAAAATGGAAGAACAAAGACCCAGATTCAACAAGCTATTTAAGCACATGCCCAAACATCTGTACCTTGCATTTGAAGCAGCTTAAATAGCTAAATGTGTGTCTGTATTTTGTCTGCAGGTGGTTAAAGTTAGGGGAGAAAGGAATATAGGACACAAAGAGATCGTGAAAGTCCATTCATTACACAAATTGCATACCTGGTATGTATGTGGACATGTCACGTAATTTTAACTTTAATAGATGCAATACTCCTTCTAAAACCCTCATGAGGGACCTACAGATAAACACTGTACACCATGGTAAATTATTTTCTAATGTGAATCTAGCCATTTTCATGTTAGCAAGTTGGGTACATCATATCATGCCTGGAGGGTCATTGTTCTTGTCAGAGAATCTCCATTCATCGCCTTCATCAGCATGGTTTCTCTTACCACTTGCATTTAATCTTCCATATGAAGAGAACCAGCACAGCATGTCTATCTGTAAAGAACTATTTTTTTTTATTTGTCCGACTCTTTCAGGGAATTTTACACTTGTGAATGCATCAGACAAGAATTGATTGCTACGGGTTCTTTTTTCTTTCTACTTTATTTCAAAGACTGGATTCAACCTAAGTAACACTGATAGCAAGAACCAAGCTAGAGTGTTTTGAGTCGCATCAATTTCAAAGCTCATGTGGGAGTTGTTTGGTGTCCAGCTGCATTAGCTGCTCCTGGGATTAGAAGCATCGTGGGTAAATGCCTCTAGTCTGTGTCCTTTTCAAATTAAATAGAAACATCTGTAGCAGGGGAAATGAATGAACAATACCATATCTTTCTTCAATTTTAGGGATATATAAACATGATGACAGGTTATCTGGGCAGAGAGTAGTTCTGATTGAATGGGAGTATTGTTAAATGGTTTGAGCTGGGCATTGAGACTCAGGACTCCTAGGTTCTATCTTTAGAACTGCCACTGATTTGATTTGTTGTTGAACCTCTCTGCATTTGTCTATGTACAAAATGGAGAAGATGGCTCAGATCCTGCTTTGTGATATTGCCTTGATCCTGCAGTATGTTTAAAGCAGCCCTAAATTCAGCATAGCCAACCACAAGAGACTTGTCTGAGTTAAAGGGTGTACTCTGATGGTGAAGAGCTGACATTGCAGCTCCTATATTACTACTCCCACACCTTGCTGATTGCATAGGGGACATGGTGTGGTGTGTCCGGATGATTTCTTCAAGCTTCATTTCTGACCCCTTGTGGCCCTTTGCACCCACAGCTGCTCTAAGTTTTGCCAACCCAGCATTCCACTGGTCCAGGATTAGGACAGCAAGAAGACCTTTGCACCTCATTCACCACAGGCTCTCCTGTGTAATAGCTGAGGAACATGGATAAAAACATTTCCCTCTCATTGGAAACTTTGAAATTCTCCAAAGAAAATTCCTCTTAAAGGCCCACTCCTGTTATGCTGCTTATAGTGAAGCAAGATGACTTAAAGAGGCAATTTATGTACCCCTTCACCTGAAGTCTGTCTGTCTCCTTCAGTTATGTCCTCAGAGGAGGGACCCTTCCTTCCTGTTTGGAAGGCACCTAGCCTGCAGTGGGCCATACCGGAAATAAGAAGACTAATAATGACAGTCATGACAAAAAAAGCCTTATTTAGTAATCATCCCTACTGGCAGCAATCTATCACTTTTTCCTCAGTCTTGCCCACTTTATAGTTACATGTCTATATAGAAACAAGCAAAGAATTAATTGGTTTCCTCGGCATCTTGGAAGATAGATATTGGAGCCAGTAATTTAAAATAACCTCCACTGTATTAAAATGCACTTGATAAGTTCTAAGGCCCAATGTTTTGGACTGGAATGCTCAGGCAGTCATCAGGAGATATGGGTGATTATTGCTAATAACTGGAGCCAATCTGTAAAGAGCTAGCTGAACACAAAATACTATAAAACAATTTAAAGCATATTTGAATTCATATAAAACATTTATATTCCAAATTACTTGCTTAACACATTTCTGCAAGCTTCAGAGATAATTACTTGTACGATTTAAAAAAAATATCAGAGAGCTTTAGCTTTCCCTGGTATTATATTCATATCTAGCTTTATCTCTGGGCAGATTGTGATACCCTTACTCAAAATGGGCCTGATTCTCATTTACACTAGGTCCATTTACACAGTCACAATAGGGTAAAGGGATTTTGTGTAAATTGTTAAGCCTGTTGAGTAGTATCTTAGGCTGGGGAGGGATAGTTCAGTGGTTTGAGTCTTGGCCTGCTAAATCCAGGGTCGTGAGCTCAATCCTTGAGGGGCACATTTAGGGATCTAGGGCAAAATCAGTACTTGGTCCTACTAGCAAAGGCAGGGGGCTGGACTCTATGACCTCTCAGGGTCCCTTCCAGTTCTATGAAAGAGGTAAATCTCCATCTATTATATCATTATTTATCATGTCTACACTAGCAAAGTTACAGCAATGCAACTGCACTGCTGTAAGATTGCTCATGTAGCTGCTCTGTGCTCTCCTGTCGACATAATAAAACCATCCAAATGAGTGGCAGTAGCTATGTCAGCGGGAGAAGTTTCCTGCTAATATAGTGGTGTGCACACAAGCACTTATGCCAGCAAAACTTATGTCAATCAGGGGTGTGGGTTTTTCATACAATGTCAGGTGCCCCAACATAAATTTTGCCAACATAAGTCGTAGTGTAGACATGGCCTTAGTCCACAAATAGTCTTATAGTCTGCCCTCGAGTTATGTTAGGTAGATGTGCTACATCTACCTAAATATTCTTCACAAGAAGAAATAGTTTGATTCAAAGCATGAACTTATGACATTAATGAAAACTAGGATAGATTGCACCCTGGTGAGGCATGTAATTGAAATATTCTGCTTTGTTTCGCTCAGCAGTCAATACATGTAACGAACTAATGGTTGAGTGCATATGGCCTTTTGTAGTGCAGGAGGTCAGATTAGATGCTATGAGAAAATAATTAGGTATTTATCACCTTTCTGGGAAACTGAAGCACAGTTTTGCCCTTTGTGCCTTCTCCCATGCTGCCCCACGTGCTTGGAAGGACCTCCCCATAAATATCTGCAAAGCTGCCTCATTCTCCATCTTGAAATGCCTCCTTAAAACTCTCCCTAGACGTGATGCCTACAAAAAACTTGACAACAGTTAGATTGCTAGTGTGCAAAGACCACCGCCTGTCATTCTGACCAGTATTTTCTCACTGTTTCCTAGTGCCTCCCTGTCAGTCTGTGTCTGTTTCTTCTCTCTTACTTAGAATGTAAGCTCCCTGGAGCAGGGAGCACCTTTTTGTTGAGTTTGTATAACATTTAGGACAATGGGATCCTGGTCCATGATAAGGGCTCCTAGGCAGTACGGTAATACAAATAATTCAGGAAATAGAAGTCAGGAGATCTGGATTCTATTCATAGTACTGCTTCCTATCTATAGTTTTAGTTTCTCTATTGCAGTAGTGCTTAGAGGGCCCAGCCAAGATTGGGACCCCTTTGTGCTAGGTACTGTTCCTGCACACAGTAAGACAGTCTAGTCCTTAAACAGCTTATCTAAATAGAGAAGAGAAAGGGTGGGCTAACTCAAGTATTTTCTCCATTTTTAGATGGGGAACTGAGGCACACAAATTAAGGGACTTATTCAAGATCACATGGGGAGTCTGTGGCAGAGGCAGATCTCATGAGTCCCAGGCCAATGCCTTAAGCACAAGACCATCCTTCCTCTTGATGGTAGGGCTAATGTTCCTATCACAGTAGTATCCAGGCACCAGATTCTCAAGCCTGTGCTTCATTCATAAGATCATTCTTCCCCATTTTGCTCACTGCTAAGTGGACAACAGAACTTCTAAGGAATCTGTGGAACTGGCAAGGCTCCAGTAAGACACCGTGGTTGTTTGGATTGTTTTGCTAATAGTAAATAATGCTTTAGCTAATACTTTCTTTAGCTTTTCCAAAATTGACCCTTCCTTTATGGATCAGATTCTATTTTTGTCTCCAAAACAGGAGCAAAGAGAATGTGTGCTGATCCTGAAGTTGAATACAGTCTCCTTTCCAGCCTGTACCAGAAAAATGACAGATATGCAGGGTCAGAGAGGAAGATGCAGATGAACTTTTGTTAGATTTAGGGGTGGCTAAACTAAAGTACAGATACCGTACCTTTGATCTCAAAACCCTGCCCTCCACTCCATGGCTCCAGTCTTTTGATTGGTGCAGCAGAAGATTTATTCCCAGCATTGGATTGTGGCTTATGTAGTATATATAGGGCCCTACCAAATTCATGGTCCATTTTGGTCAATTTCACAGTCATAGGAATTTAAAAATAATAAATTTCATGATTTCAGCTATCTAAATCTGAAATGTCATGGTGTTGTAATTGTAGGGGTCCTGACCCAAAAAGGAATTGTGTGTGTGGGAGGGGTCGCAAGGTTATTGCAGGGGGTGTTGCGGTACAGTTACCCTTACTTCTACACTGCTGCTGCAGTGGTGCTGCCTTCAGAGCTGGGCAGCTGGAGAGCGGTGGATGCTGGCTGGGAGCCCAGCTCTGAAGGCAGCGCTGCTGCCAGCAGCAGCTCAGAAGTAAGGATCTCATGGTGTGGTATTGCCACCCTTATTTCTGTGCTGCTGCTTGTGGAGCGCTGCCTTCAGAGCTGGGCGCTGGGCCAACAGCCACTGCTTTCTGGATGCCCAGCTCTGAAGGCAGTGCAGAAGTAAGGGTGGCAACACTGTGACCCCTCTAAAATAACCTTGTGACACCCCTCCACAATTCCCTTTTGAGTCAGGACCCCAATTTGAGAAATGCTGGTCTCCCCTGTGAAATATGGTCTTTTGTTTGCTTTTACCCTATACTGTACAGATTTCACAGGGGTAGATCAGATTTCACGGTCCGTGATGTCTTTTTCACGGCCATGAATTTGATAGGGCCCTAGGTGTGTGCAGTATCTAGCCAGAACGTCCTCTGTATGGCAAGAATACTAAGAATTTAATTTTCAGGATCCATGAGCTCCAACAATTCCTATGGAATTGTGTATGATTTGACTGGGCATTTCAGCAAGTCAAAAACAAACCTTCATGCAGGTTAAATTCAAATGAGCCTGTTGCTTCTTGTGAGGAGAGAGACAGATGAGCATTTTGATCCTTCTGGTGTAAAATGCCAATAGCCTGATGCTGTAATGTTTTCTTGCAAAATGAGTGAAAAACAAGTGAGTAGACAAGGTGCAAGTGGAGAATTGGCCCTTTTCGGCCTTCCCAGTTGTTGAGGAGTCATTCTCCATTACCTTGAACTTTGTGTGGTCACTTCTGCTGGTGCACAGTGAGTGAAAAATGCTGCCAAATGAGAACGGTTGCGCTTTTCACTTGTGTGGGCATAAATGACCATAGAAGATGCAGGGCAACAGAGAACCATGCCCAGAAGTTTTACTGAACATGGAAGCATTGTGAAAACAGCTTCCACGCTGATCATGGAGTCACTGTGAAATGGTCAGTAATCTTCTATATGTGAGTGATTTCTGGGCTCCGTTCCCAACCTGAATTCCTACTTGTTCTAGGGGAAACTGTTTCAAGTAAAGACTCCAGGCTCTTCCATAGCATCTTCTGTTCTGGAAGCGTGTCTTGTATCAGCAAATCCCTCTGTGACAGAGGCTTCTCTCATAAGACTGGAATTGTTATGCAAATACAAATGCAGAAAGTTTCCAGTCTCTTCATACTCCTGAGTTTATAGGGACTTTATCAACTGGATAGCAAATGAATATTCAGGTCCCTTTTCAGATGTGTCAGGATAAGTTATGAATTATTTATCATTTTTAGATTGAAGTCTTGTCCTTCAATTTCTGCTTTAGAAACGTAAGCATCAACAGTGGCTTTTCTGTTTTCTGAGATTAAAGTTGTATCCTAAATATTCTTTGCTCTGCAGGCATCTAAACCGAGCAAACTGAAGACTCTGAAGTGTAATAGTTAGGGGATATTATAACACTGAATTTTCTAAGGAAATCTAACAGTACTTCATGGCATATAAAATTATCTGCAAAACTGTAATCCTTCCTATGCTTATTCTGTGCAGCAAAGTAGCAGAGCACTAATTGATCAGACATGCTGAAACTTGATTGTAAAGCACATTGTCCTGGCTGTGAAATATTGTTGTGTTCCAGATGTAATAATTCCATCAGTTGATTCTATATGATCAGGCATGAAAAGGGACACTGCAGAATTGTCCCATTCATTTCTGGAGACTTAAGTACAGTGGATACTGTGAAGAAAAGATTCTGAGCAGTCCTCTCTTCTTAAAAAAAATCATAAACCTTCTAAATTAAATACAATTAGAACCTATTGCAAATTGCTCTCAATGATGGTGGTGTTGATAAAGTATTATTTATTGATGGCTGGCATGGTGCTTTTTTTGTATAAAAACTGGTATAAAAAGAGATTTCTGGAGAGGAATAGCTGTTAACAATGCATTATACAAAAAGGGGTTCTTCAGCACCTAAAAACGATGATCTATAGGCTGTAAACTCTGATTTTAAAGGTGGCCTGCAAAGGAGGTTGGTGGAAATAGACTGGTGCCCTTTTTTGTTGCTGCTTTAATGGATAAAGGCCTGTTGCAAATCTACAGAGCTTTGTGAAGTGCTTCAGGAGTAGCTCTGCCCTTGGCACTGCTTGTTGCTATTAGAGTATGGATCATCATCTTACATCTACATGTCTTTAAATCCTTATTTCAGAGGAGTTTCCAGTAGATCTTTGCACTAGGAAAAATAGCTTGTAGCAGAGCAATGGAACAAGAGAATCTTAGAGTACAAGTTTGAAATCCTTCCTTCAACCCACGTCTCTAGTATTTGGAGTACAATTATAAAACGAATTGATTATTAAGGTTATCTGAAATATTGAGCCCTTTCCTCTTTTCCTTGGTGACCCCCGCTCCACTTTCAACAGCAGGTTCAGACCTAATGGCATTCTCTTACTTTCAGAATCTCTCTCAGCCTCTGATAGATTTTGGGCAAGATTTTTCTTTCCATTTTTATCTCCAAGCAGAAGTGATGAACTCTTGCAAGTGGAAACATGAGCAAGCCCAACACATCGACTTCAGCATTTGAAACCAGAGTTAATGAATCTTCACGCACTGTGAGTGCCTTGCACTCCAAATCAGAATGAATAGAACTAGCCTGAGAAGAACTAAGCTGTGTACATTATTTGTCCAGTGTATGCTAGGCCATTTACAAAGAGGTTTGAGGACAAGCTTCCTGCCACAAAGACCTTATTATCAAAGAGGGAGCATATCCTCAGGTGCCTTGGAGAGGGTGACACAGCTGGTGTCCCAGGAGGAATTCTGGCTGAGTCAGCCACTGTTCATCGAGAGAGAGGAGGGAGAAAGGACTCGTGGGTAGCAGCTATATTGACCTTGGGAGTAAGTAGAGCATATTTTACATTGTGCAGCTGGCTACTGTGCAGTTCAGGGGTGGACCGTGATCATCTTTCTTCCATCTTCCCTCCTGCCTTCAGTTAGGTTATGCCTGTGGAGGTACTAGAAAGGAGCAAGGTCTACATTTTCCACACCATAGCTGACCTTGCTCAGGAGTACAAAAATAGGGGATAGCCTCATCTGGTATTCACTGTGTGTTCTATTCTGAAATGAGAAGTGAGTGCAGCAGTGGAGATTAGTGAGAGTGGGAAGGTTCTGATCCATACCCAAACTTTCGCCAGGCAAAAGGCGTAGGAAGAGTTTGGGTCTGGAGTTCTAGTGGGGGCCCATCTCTTATTGCAGGGAAAGGTAATATCAGATATTCAACATGTTTCATTTGTTTGAAAGGAACACTTGCAAATGAGCTATGAAGCACCTTGATGCAAATGTTGGGGCTGGGGAAGCCATGCATCCAGGGATTATTCTGAAGAAGCTGAAGACTAGCTCTTTGTATTCATGCTAGGAACTGAGATTTGCAAATTCTATTGTTGTCTCTTTGCTCCTGATTTTGCGTTTTTTTTTTTTTTCTGATGCAGAACCCTAGGTTTGCAGCAGCTTTTCTCTTCCTGGGCACTAAGCCTAATTATGGTAAAAAAAAAATGTTGAATTCTCATTCATGTTTTTGAAAACCTGGTGTAAGTATGAGGTGCAGGTGTGGTTATGGGAGGTATGCAATGAGACAACTATAGTGTGATGGAGAGCACTGTGAGAATCAAGCATCTAGTCTGTGACATAATGAAACTATTGCAACTGGGGGTCTGAAATAAGTTTATCTCCACTTTTAAGGGTATATCTATACTCCTTGGAAGGGGGGTGATTACAGCATATGTAGACACATCTGAGCTAGCTTTAATCCAATTAGTGTGATTACCAAAAGCATAAAACTGTGGCAGCTCAGGCTAGCTGCCTGAGTACATACCCAAGGTCCATGCACTGAAGCCTGTGCTGCTCTGGCTTCACTACTATTGGTACTCAGGTGAGCTCACATAATTGCAGTCACACCTTTGACTGCCGTACAGACGTACCCTAAGGGACCCTGTCCACCACCAAAGCTGTATAAAGGGGACTTATTGTAAATGAGAATTCTCTTTTAGTAGACTTATTCTTCCTTGTCTTCAAATCCATAATTGGCTGTTCCTGTTCATAGACTAGTCAAGGTTGTCTGCATTTCACTCACCCTGCCTGCATAGCTTAGGCCTGTACTCCATTTTCATTATCTCTCTCACACGTACATGTTCATTTTTCCCTACATGGTATGATGCTTCAGCAACTGTAAGACCTTTTGACAGGTGTGTAATCTGTGTAGATCTGCTGAGTTATGAATGGAAAAAAAACACCCCACTTATTCCATTTCCCTTCTGTTTTGTGCACTAGACAATGAAGTCTATTTAAATCAAGCTGATGGAACTAACCTTTCAGTTCCAATGAAAAGATGGCTTTCCTGATGGGAAAGGTACTCTAGGTTGAAGATCAGTCTGTCAGTTCATAGGATCAAGGTTTTGAGGAGGATCAGAAGCACCATCCTTTGAGACCCTTGACATTTTCAATGATGCACTTGTCTACCTTCCTTACTGTGGGACATGTGCTGCTGCTGGCATTGGTAACCTGTAGTGGGGGCTGGTGACATTTGGAAATGGGTAGGCAAAACTGACACAAAACAATATGCTCCAAGCCAGCTCATAGCAGTGGGGAAAGATAATGCTGTATCTGACTCAAAACACAGCAGGCAACGTACCTACCCTAAGGAGCCTCCTGTACTAACCCATTTATACCAAGAGCCAGTAAAGAAAACAAGCTCATGCCACTACAGTCCCTCTTCTCCCCGAGGGATGTGTATTTCATAGATATTTCATTGACAAATAGAATCAGGACTCTAGGATTCTAGTCCCTATGGTCATAAAACAAACATGTTTGATTGGGACAGAATGCCATTAATTTAAATACTTATAAATATAACATCAACTGTGTGTGGGGGGGGGGGGGCTTATAAAGAGGAAAAATGCTGAAAACCCCAGATAACAAGTGATTCGTTATCTGCAGAATTTGACTTTCAAATTCTGGTTTTTAGAACCAGACACTTTTGGCATCTTTCTGAAATAATTTGACATTTAAATTCATTAATGGGGAGAGAGTTATTTGTGCACAGCAAAGTTCATGCTTTTCTGCTTATGGCCAAGGAATAATCTCTCTCATATCTCTAAAGGCGATATATTTTTGTATTTAAATTACACTATTTTTGTACATTATTTTTAGCTGAGTGTTTACTTCTACAATATCACTGAGGATTAGACTTCAGCCTTCTGGAGCTAAGGCCTTGTTTACTCTTAAAAAGGTTTGCCACTATAGCAATAAGAGGAAATCCTCCTAGTGTAGACACAGTTTATGCTGGTCAAAAAAAAGTCCTACCAACAGGACTTTTGCAGGTAGAGCCACTCTGGCAAAATGGTAGTGTATACCAAGCCCAAGTTTTCTTTTTGATTTTTATAATGTGCTTAACACAGCTCTGTAGGGGTAGTAAGACCTGAGAAAGCAAACTGCTTATGCCCTAAGGGCTGGATTCTGCCAGTTTCTGAGCAATCTGGTCTCAATCCAGCAAAGTTAAACGTGCTTAATTTTAAGCATATGAGTAGTTCTTTTGCCTTCAATGATTCTGCTCACATGCTTAAAGTTAAATATGTGCTTATTTTGTTGTATCAGTGGCCTTAATGAAATTAAAATTGCAAACCTGACATGAAACAAATGACAATAAACCTCTCCTGAACCCATAAATAGGAGAAAAGAAAACCTTTCTACAGACCTCTCCCAACACTGTTCCATCGATCAGGACCCGGTAGCTGCTATGGTAGAAGAGAAGAATTTCTTTACCTCCATCAAAGCCGGGACGTCAAACTTTTTATGACATGGTAGATCAGATTCAGAGCATAATTTCCACTGCCAGTTTTCTAGCTTTCTGCCTTCCAGCTTCATCTACCACAGCTCACGTGCGAGGATGATGCAAAAGGAGGGAGCATCTGGGTGTGTAAAGGTGTGGTTGTTTTTTTTTTGTTCTCTTTTTTTTGAGTGAATTACAATGCACCACTGAAATCAATGGTGCCTCATATAACTGAAAAGGGAGCATTGCCTCTGATGTCATTGGGAGTATGATCTGGCCGGAAGGAGCTGAAGGAAACCTAATAATACACCACATCCCCAGCAGAGGTCAAAGTGGGCCTTTGATAACTTATATCAGTTGAGGATCTTCCCCCGGAAAACTTCATTGCCATTACATTTCTTCTGCAAAGGAAATTCCCTTTAATGCTCCAGTTTGTTCTGAAAACTCTTGAGAAGTTTAACTTTTCAGAACTTCAGCGATATTCTACTCCACATGAAAAGGATGCTTCTCTTTTTAAAGTCCTCTGCAGGCATGTACAGCTTAATAGCATATTTCATAAAAGCCAGTCAACCTGGCTGCATGCAATCCATTCAGAAAAATGGGCTGAATCCTGCTCTCTGGTACATCCTGAGTATCTCAACTTAAGTTGAATGGCATTACTCCAAGTTTTCACTGGTATAACTGAGACCAGAATGCATCCCAAATGTTTCTTGGTCTCTTGTGGGCCTCTTTGTACTAGCAAGAAGTGAGAACAAAATGATGGAATGAAGGCAAATATTCCCGTCTGTCAAATTAATGATAGATGTCATTGAAACCTGAGAACAAAACCTGAAGTGCTAGTTTTATGCACAGCCAAAGCCTTTAATTATGATGGTTTGACAGATGGAAAGATCATTGTGTAGGTTTTATTTAAGAGGCTCATGCAACTGGAGCTTTTCTGCCAAGGGTAATCAGTCATGATAAAGAATTTGCCAGAAAGTACAAATCTGCCTTATTTATAACTAGCTAAGTCCTAATTATTTCACTTAAATGCATAGTCAAATAACTTGTAAACAAAACATCCATAGAGCTGTAATTACCACACAGTGGATAGCTCCCCCAAGGCATACGATGCTTTCAAACCTTACTGTGTCACCAAGCAACACCAGTGGAACAGGGCAGTCAAAGAACATATAATCATTTTAAATGGGTGATTTCCTTCTTGCTCTGTAACCACAAGCCATTCTACAAGCTTAAAATGAAGTCTCTTTTTCATGCATGAAAAAGGACTTCAGGGTTATAATCCCATCAAGCCTCCTGCATCATGTTGAATGGGACACCTGAAGTTTGACATCTTTCCTATTTTCCATAGGTCTTCCCATTCTAGCAGAACAGCAAGTCATGACTTGTTCAGCGACCCAAGGTCATGGTGCACTAAACAACAAAGTAATTTAAGGTCATGACATTGATGCCGCCGCCCCCAGGTGGTGATGTAAGCATGTGAACATCATGATGGAGATTACTTGCCATTCCTTTGTCCCTCAGGCCATCTACAAAAAGTTGCTGTTCCAAATGAGGTTGATCCTGATATTTTGTTGCATGCAGTGGTGTAGTAGCCATGTCTGTCCCAGGATATTGGAAAGACAAGGTGGATGTGGTAATCTTTTATTGAGCTAACTTCTGTTGGTGAGAGGGAGAAGCTTTTGAGTTTACACTGAGCACTTCTTCGGGGCTAGGAAACTTACTCAGAGTGTCACAGCACAATAAAAGGTTGAATAGATTGTTTAGGATAAATAGCTAACATGTTTCATAGGACTACTGAGGGTGAAATGGCATGTTAACAGCTCTCCAGTCCTAGGAGGGAAAGGAAGAGGGGAGAGGCAGCTAGATGGGGTTGTTTGTGTGTTATATGTTGTTGTAGTAAGCCATGAAACTAGTGTCTCTATTCAAGTATCAGAGGGGTAGCCGTGTTAGTCTGGATCTGTAAAAGCAGCAAAGAGTCCTGCGGCACCTTATAGATTAACAGACGTATTGGAGCATGAGCTTTCATGGGTGAATACCCACTTGCATCCGACAAAGTGGGTATTCACCCACGAAAGCTCATGCTCCAATACGTCTGTTAGTCTATAAGGTGCCACAGGACTCTTTGCTGCTGTCTCTATTCAGTGCATAATTTTTAATGTCTAGCAAAGTTATGAATTTAAGCTCTTAGAGTTGTCTTTTGAAAATGTTGGGCAGGTTTCCTTTGAAAATGAGGACTAATAGATCGATATAAAGTGATCACTTTATGAAATGTGTTCACCCCTCAGGTGAGATGTTTTTGTCGTATCATTTTCCTGTGTGAGCATGGATGACAGGTGACCCACCGGTTAGGGGAGGCTAGACCCCGGCTGGCCCCCACTCCTCTTCCCCTGCCAGAGCCCAGAGCCCCAGCCCCAGCCCGCCACCCCAGTGTGCTGAGTGGTCATGTGGCCCCCCGAGCGCCAGGTGGATGGTGAGTGGGCCCCCACAACCCCGGAGCACATCTTGAGTTCCTGGAAGGATTACAGCAACACACCAAACACAGGGGCAACCAAATCATTAACAGCAGGGACATATTTCTAGTTATCAAAGCCAGCTACAATATCCCATTTACCCTCTGTGCCAAGCTCTTCTGATGATCTGGTTATAAGTATTGCAATGGGAATTGCTGGGTGCAGAACTCTTTCAAAATCTTGTCCTGATTATGGGCCCTGAGCTGTCTTGAAAATCCAGCCCGGTTTGACCACTAGGCAGAGGTCAGACTATGAGTTGCCCCGTGCAGGTGTGCAAAAGTAGAGAGAAGATGCAAGGAGCCCTCTGGTCTGCACTGGCATCTTTATGGCACCTTTGCGCTCCTGGCAGGCAAGGGATTGGGGAATTCAGCAACAGCACAGGCTCTTCACAGGGGAAAAACAGCAGCTGAAGTGAGGTAGAAGAGACTCTCTTGATGCTCCCTGTCAGAGGGTGTAACTGTAGCTAGGGCCGTCCTTCCCCATACGCAAAATACGCAGCTGCGTAGGGCACCAGGAAATTTGGGGCACCACATTTCGCAGTGCCCTGCGCAGCTGCATGCTGCTCCAGCCCCTGCTCCATTTCTTCCCCATGCCTCGCCCCAGCCCTGCCTCTTCCTGCCCCTGCTCCACCCTGCCCCTTCCCCACTCCCCTGAGGACTGCAGCAGGGCTGGGCCTGTGCTAACCAGCGGTGGGAAGTGCAGCAACCTGGCCCCAGTTGCGCCACCAGTGAATGCTGGGGGGTGGTTCCCCTCTATCCCCAAGCTAGCCCAGCCCCCCCATCCCCACAGAGGCCTGGGGCCAGCATCCCCTCCCCACAGGGGGGTTGCGTAGGGCCTCAGAATAGCTAGGGATGGCCCTGGCTGTAGCCACTGCTGTGCATGCTCACCAAGCACTCCCCACATCTCTATCAGTCCCCAAGCTTCAAGTAAACAACTGACTGCAAGGAGAGAGTGGGACACCCTTTCTCTAGCCTTCCCCAGACAGATGGTGATTCACGCCCCCACATGCACAAACAAAGAAACAGACTTCCAAATGGCTGTCTGGTTCATTACCCCTACGGCTATGAAAGCTCTTGAAATCAGCCCTCTTCATCTGATACATTGGAAGACCTAGCCCTGAAAGGAAAAGACACTTTCTTGTTGGGTGCACGCATTTTAAATTCCTGTTGGAGTGGGTGGATAGGGTGGGAATGGCAATGCCTTATTAATATCAATACGATCACTTATTTTCATCAGAAACGATGACATAAATAAATCTCTTCAAAGGATGTACTGCAGGTATCAGGGAAATGGCACTGTCATTGGTCTTTGATGGGAACTTCAAAGGAAATAATAAACGAGCAGATAAAACGTTCTCCAGAAAGTTCTATTTTCAAACATGTCTATATCACAGCCTCAGTTCTTGGTGAGGTTACAATGAGACACTCAAAACATGGGCAACCGAATACGCTGTCAGCTGTTCTAGTTCTAGAAAGCTGGCTACAAAATCCCAATGGTATCTCTTAAAAAAAAAAAAAAGGAAAAAAAAGAAAAATCACTACTTAATGCAGTAAATTATCTCTGTAAGGTTTCTAAAACCAGGGGGAACTTACACATTGAGTGTAAGAGGAGACCAAAAGTATACAACTTTAAGTGTGGTACAACTTTGTTCCATGCAACATCTATCCCCAAATGCTTTAGAGAGTTAAATAAGATCCTTAGAGAGTTAAACAATAGCACAGAGAGAAGAAATAAGGGGCATAAGTGAGGAACAGTAGACGCAGGGTGAAATCCTGGCCCCATTGAAATCCAGGTCAAAACTCCCATTGACTTGACTGAGACCAGGATGTCACCTCGAACATTTGAGATTTGAAAAGGAACAATGAGTCTGATACGTGAAAGCTGTTTCAAAAGCCAAGTGCTATAAAGGGGAGACAAGTGTCTTGGCAACAGTGTCCAGATTCTGTGATTGAATTAAGAGAAGACACCAATACTAGGTAATGGAGAAGGAGTCAGGAGGGGAGTAGAGGGAGACAAGGATCCTATAGGTTAGGGATTTTTAAAAGGAAAGCAACTTGAACTAGATCCTGATGTGAATGGGGGATTGTTTAATGGGGGCGATATGATTGCCCTTGTATATGCGAGAAACGAGCTTGTGGCATTTGGTTCACGCTAGAATCTGGAGCACTGTGACTTGGGAGAGTCAGAGAAGAGAGTTGCAGTTATCAAGATGAGAGGATCAAGGCCTGGAAGAGGTGGCTCAGTCAAAAAGTCCTCAACTGAGGTTGCAAATCCCTTGACAAAAACACCTCTCCTTCCCCAAAACACAGGCACAAGCAAAGGACACTCAGCAAACTAGAATAACATTGGCCTCTATTGCTTAAATCAGACTATAATTTCCTAAGGGGCTTGTTACACAAGAACACATGTATAGAGCCCTGTGCAGGTACAAAACATGTATCTGCATCCAATCCGCAAACATGGTCCACAGATATCTACCAATTTGCAGGACTCTACGGATGTCATGCAGTCAGTCCCAAATGTGAAGGATATCAGCTCATATAGGACATTCCTTCATATGGGCTGAAAAGGGGAAAGTTGTGCCTAAATCATTATCTGAGGTGACATCCTCATCCCCACTTTGACCCCTTGACACCATGTAGAAGGGCCAGTGTGGGATAATGTAGCTACAAAAGACCCAGACTAGCCATGTGGAGAATTCAATTTTTGATCATATATCATTGGGGCTGGAAGGGACCTCAAGAGATCATCTAGTCCAACCCCCAGTTCTCCTAGTGCAAGAGCTGCAGATGATAAGCATCAGGCCATCTTTTGAGGGACCCCCTCACAAGCCCTGGCTTAGGGGCTGTGCCTAGAGGTATGTTGGGGGCATGGCTGCAGGACACTGCATTGCAGTGATACTGAGAAGTGCTGCCTCAGAGCTGTCTAAATTATGCCAGGGGCTACAGGGCATCTCAGGAGGGTGCAAAGGTGACTTAAATATTAATTCCTAGCTTTTATCAATAGATTTAAAAGTGTTGTACAAAGGAGGTAAGTATCATTAGTCTCATTTTACAGAGAAGGAAATGGAAGCACAGAGAGATTAAGTGATTTATTCAAGGTAGGGTTGCCTTCTCTGAGGTACAAAAACCTCAGGACATCCAGTATGATCCTCAACAGAGTCTATAAAGCTGCACAGCTGGCAGGGTATACTGAACACCCTTACAAAGATTCTAAGATGGCTACCCCAAATAAAGGGAGAATCACAGGTGACCTTAAAGTGAATTGCCATTGCCATTGCACCTGTACAGGTTTTCCTATCAGGCAAGGGGCAAAGTTAGGCACAGAACCTAGCTCTTGTGAGTCCTATGCCAGCATGTTTAGCCACCAAGCCATGCTGCCTCTCTCTGTTGGACCCCTCTCCTTGGCCTAGGATTCTTACTGTGGAACTATTGGAAGATTCCAGGAAAGACTGAGCCGCTGGATTTTTTCATTGGGGTGTATTTTAATCATCAGCAAGATACTCTAACATACGGTTAGCACATGGCGTTAATAAAGAACTAGTCAGAAAAATAGAAGATAGGGAATATTTTCAAGAGAAGCAGTTTCTAAGTAAGGGATGTCACTGCTTGAGCCATTGCTACATTAAAAATATATCTGATGCAGACTGAAGCAGTTCCTTGAACTAATTACTTTGCTAATGATTCCATAAAAAATGAATGGAAAGGTAATTATGAAGACAACAAGTTAAATTCAAAAGGATCTGAATGTGACTTTGCCTAATAAAAGGGCTCAAGAGGCCATGTGAAAAAGCATGTACATTTGGGCTGAAAAATAATGACTTCAAATAGGGCAATGAGAAATTGTACTTGAGCACGTGCCAGACTTTAAGTACATGAGTAATCTCATTGACTACAATGGGATTACTCATGTGCTTGAAGTTAGGCCTGTGTTTAAGTACCATGCTTTAAAAAGGCCTAAAGGAGTCTGTATTAAAGACAATCTTCAAAATATATAAACTTTAATGATTCCAAGTTTGATTAATAGTAATTAATCATGCCAAAAGAAAGGCAAAGATTCTAGGGAGAACAGTATATTCCAAGGGGGAGCAAGGTTTTGTCATTACAAAGTTTGGTGAGAGCTTTGACAACGGACTTAATCCTGAAAGAGGCTTGGCAAGCTGGGCTTTGGAAGAAGGTATAGATTAAAGGGGAAAGGAACAACTGAGGAAGGAGCTTATACCCTGAGGCCATCCTTACAGGGAGAGGGCAGCTGGGATGAGATTTCTAAAGCAGGGTTGGGAAAAGATACTCCAGGGAAGAAGCTTTGAGGGCCAGTATCTTGGAAGGAGCTGAACTTCCATGGAGAAAGCAGTGGGAGGCAATGCTTGGTGACAGAGTGATGAGGAACTCTAAAGAGGCCAGGAGAGGGGTGAAGTCTGTGGAGGATTCCTTCTGGGAAGGATAGAAGAATCTTTTTATTCCTCTGAATTTAGAGGTTATTACACTAGAAAGGGTGGACTTAATTGTCACCTGGCTGGTGCGCCAAGTCATGGAAAGAGGTGGACCACCAGAGGACCGCAGCGGCTGTTGGCAGAGGGCATGAGATGGGGAGAGCTGCTATGCCATGCCCAGCCATGAGGCGCTGCTCTAGTGGTGAATTCTTTCCTTTCATACTCTGGTTAGAAGTTCATGTAACAAAAAACTTTGGTTGAGATTTTCAGTTCAGTGTAGAGAATTTAGACACAGATTTCAGACATCTTTGAAAATCTCAATCTATGTTTAAAGGAGATCTAATATAGCGTGTTCTTCCCTCTATCACATGCACATAAATGATGCCAGGTCAAGAAGTCTCATAAATTTTAAAGCCAGAGGGGATTGCAACAATTTAGTCTGACCTCCAATATAACACAAGCATTACTGGGCATCAGGACATCTGGGTTCTTTTCCCAGCTTTACCACAGGACTGCAATGTGACCTTGGGAAAGTCAGTAGAGGCCCATGCGTACATTTCTCCACCTAGTTTAGATGCTTCTGTTTTAAATGGCCAACTTGTCTGATTTTTTTTTTCTCCAGAGTTGCAGAGTCCCCTGGAGGCACACAAAAATTAGTGGGTAATTGAAAGTTTTATGAAAGATTTCTCTCCCCTTCTTCTCTAAAATGGGTACAATTGTACCTGCAACAGAGGGTTGTTAGGCTTAATCAATTAGACTCCAATTCAGCAAAACTTTGAAGCACATACTTCACTTCAAGCATATGAATAGTTCCATTGACTTATAGGACTACTCACGGGCATAAATTTAAACATGTGCATAAGTGTTTTGCTGAATCTGAGGTTTAATGTTAGCCCAGAACTTTGTGGTCCTTGCATAGAAGGTGCTACAGTGGTGTGAAGTATTAGTGACACCTAGATACCACAGAGACAAGTGTATTGTAGAGATGGCGGAGCATAATTTGATAAAATGTTTTTTCCGTTGGAAAATGCTGACTTCTTGGAACAGAAACTTTTTAAACCGAATTACATTGGTTTCAACAAATTTTTCTGGGTCCATCATTGGGTAGGGGAACACCATTTCAGTCCAGATAATACCTAATAGTCCAATGGTTAGGGCTCTCACCTAGGACGGAAGCAACCCAGATTTGAGCCCTTGCTCTGAATCAGGCAGAGTGACTGCCTTAATTGTTGGCTGATGGTATTGGTCAATCACTTTCCTGTTGGAGCTGCTCCACTTTAATTGAGCCAAAGAGAGACTGATACCATATTCTGATAGGGGTTTTGTGGGAGATGCAGGTTCAAATACCTGTTCTGAAACCAACAACTTAAAACCTTAATTGTTTTATGAAATGGAATTCTTATTTCCTAGCCAGTCCTAGTGTATTAGAAACTTATAAAACCTGTGGATGAAATTTTGGCTGCATTGAAATCAGTGGAAGTTTAGGTATTGACTTGAATGGGATCACGATTCCATTCTATATATGGCCCATCTACACACATACATGTACTCCTTTGATCTTTATAGGGGTGGAATTGAGAGGACAAACGGTTAATCATTTCAGGACTAACAAAATGTACTCTGCTTTCTAAAAATGACTTCCTTTTCTACCACTGATTTTCTATTTTTTAGTGTGGAGCTATGTTTTATTTCCACATACAGATGGGTGTATTTTTATAGCGTATGCAGTTGCTTATATAGCTCTTTTAGGCTCCGAACATTGCTGTGAATGATTACTCTTATTAGCATGTGAACTCCAAATTTCCTTTGAGCATAAGTGCAGCTTTTGCAAGAAAGATCTCCCTGCTTCTCTGAACATCTATTTCACAGAGAAGGCACTAGTCCAGTTTTCTTGCTTCTATCTGAAATCTTGGTGGATTTACAGGCTGATATATTAAAAAGAGACTAATATCTTCGTTAGTGTATAAGATCAGAAAGCAGCACCAGACTGTTTAACTCAACTGATAACAGATTGAATATATAGAGCAAAATAGCATCTTTCCTTAATGAGTCCATCTATGGTGCAACATGCAGATGGTCATCTTTGAATTCCTGCTTGTATCCTGCGCTGGGATCTGCAATGACTAAAAAGATGTCGGTACTGCAGTCAGTGTAATCACTGTATGCAGCTGCTAAGATCCAGCCAAATGAATGCACTGGCTGTTTTCAAACCCCGAGAGATGCAGCTAATGATTGACTGTCCTCAGTGTCGAGGTCTGGACATCTTAGAATATTTGAATGGAGTTGTTCTTCTGTCACAGCTTTAGTGCTATGATTTTTGCAATCATAAGGGTATTATAGATTCAGTGGTAACCCCGGGAGGGGTCTCTTTCTGCTGTGCATGTCTCCTCCTCTGGCTAGTGGAGTGTAGAATGCCCAAGGAAGAAGTAAGAGGATGTGAATAATAGTGCACACTGATCCCTTTAGTGCACCACTGACCGCTTACTCATGCCTTTCCTTCCTGAAGTGAACTTATTGCTTCGTATAGGGGTCAGAAGGACATACAAAGACATCCTTAAAAGATAGATCCTGAAGACCTATCCATAAAATAAGTATTGTACATGGACAGAATTGGTGTAAGCTTCCTTGTACTGTCCTTCTACAATGCCACCTGCCTGACTTGGAGGGACCAATGCCAGTGCTAAGAGAGCAGGTTACTCTCCACATCCGCCAGTCAGATTTCTGCTCTTCTGCTTGAAACCTCCATTTAGGGTGCTAATTACTCCTCATAGTGGTGGTTTTGGGGGTATAGGAACTTGGGCATGAGACAACTGGACTTATCTCCACTTATTAACAAAAGCCCACCAATAATAATAAAAATATCTTGTTCCTATAGCACTGTCCATGCAAATGTCTCAAAGGCCATTTCAGTTCTTAAGAAATAAGCCTCACGGTGCAGCCCCGAGGTAGACAAATATTATTAACCCCATCAGATGAGGAAACTGAGGCACAGGTTAAATGGGTTAACCAAAATCCTGCTGGAAGTCTGTGGCAGAGATCAGGAATAGAACTCAGGCTGTGCATTGACCAGAAGACCATTCTTCCTCACATCAGACCTAACGGTTTTCAGTCATTACTGACTTTTCTTGATTTGAACCAGCGACTTAGAGATTAAATTTACTGGGGGTTTCTTAGAATAAAATATGTAGCTCATTCCCCCGCTTCCATGGTCAAGAACTGGTAGGGTGCTACATAAAAAACAGATATCGGAATCAAAAGTTTTCTCTGTTAAAATATTATTCTCTTCCCCATCCCCCCACCAGCGGCCCATATTTCTTCCCTGGCCTATAGTATGTGACAATAGCTGTGCAAAGGAGTTTGTGTTCTGACATGTAACTTTGCTGGAAAATTAGATGTTGGGGAGATTTCTGAATCTAGCATTATGGCTCCATGCCCTTCACTGTTTTTCTGGCAGCTGCTGAGGCTTAACTGATAGATTTCTCAGCAACTGATCAAGCATTTGTGGACAAGGCATTGATCTCCCTAAAGCTGGTGCACATTATGTCCTAGGACAATAAGCTGCTTAATTCATGTTTCCAGAGACTTGGGCTGTCTGTAGGCTAGGTCAAGGGGACCCTCCCAAAAGATCTCCTGCCATTGTTGAGAGGAGCAGAACATGGGTTTGTCAGATTCCTCTTATCTCTGAAATGTTGACATATCTTGGAAAAACAGACATTGCCATCTGGGGACCTTACGAGAAGCTGGGGCCTTTAGTTTATTTTTAGCTGATCAGACAACTTTCTTTGCAGTGCTTCTTTTTTGTGCTTTTTGCTATAGAACTGCCACCTGTCTGCATGTGTGAGATGATGCCAACTACTCATCCCCTTACTACTACAGGGTACATTGCTGCCAGGAAAATGCCTAGTTAAAGCTTCTGTCTCTGTGTCCAAGCACAACTGGAGTCAGATGAGTATAATTAAGAATGTCAATTGATTATGAATATTTAGAAATGATAAAAGGGCACCTAGTCCTCTGTTCTAGTCTCCTTTGATCAGTCTTGAAAATATATCACAAATACTCTAAGTGCAGCAGTGTAATTTAATATAATCACTACCAGTAAGACAGATACCTTAAATTCAAATACTCCCTCCCCCATTTTCAATAGGGTTTTGATACTTAAGCCTATGTTTTACACATGGGTGCAGGGACATATTTTCTTCTGGCTCTCTCTGAAGTGATAATGACAAGTCTGTGTGGGAAGTATGCCGTACTACTAAACGGAGGCCCAGCTCTTGAATCCTTACTCAGGCAGAACTCCAACTGACTTAAAGATGGAGAACTCCTGCCAGCATCTGCTAACCACCCAAAGTTATGTGATGATTCTCTCCCAAGAGAACATCAGGTGCCTTGGCATCATTTGCAAGACTCGAAGAGGAGCTCTGTGTTGCTCGAAAGCACATATCTTTCACTGACAGAAGCTGGTCTAATAAAAGAAATTACTTCACCCACCTTGGCTCTCGTGACATTATTGGCCACTTTCCTTTTGAGTGGGGGACTCTCTCTCCCTTTTGGCATGTGAGAAAGCAGTTTCAGCCCAAATCAGAGGGAAAGGCTCTTGAAAGTAATATTTGTAACTTGACCAAAAACTCAGATGCTGACCCTAAAGTGTGTCTGGGTGTGAAACACAAAGAAAACTGGTATGAACTTAATCCAACATATCAGGCAATATTAGGTGGGATAAGAGAGGTCCAGATGTTGATGACATTATGATGGACCTGTGTCCTGGTCTGAGTATTATATTGACAGCATACACACAGAAAAGACAGAGGAAAAACATAAATACTCTTGCTGAAAGGCTACAATGTGAATAACATACAAGAATCCAAAAAAGGAGCAAGACACAGCAGGCTTCTCCCTGAAACTAAAGACACAACTCACCCTCTCCTTACAATAGACTGTCTGCAGACTGCCCACTTCTAAGCCCATATCACAGATTTCCCTTTAGGGGCCCCCTGGTCTGTAAGCAGGACCAGGAAACCTTCCCTGAAATTTGAAGTGACAGTTGACAATTTCAGGAATTTTTTAATATACTACACTACTGTGCCGCTGTTGGTACTGTGTATTAAATTGAGGTGCCTATTCTACAGCCTCATTCTGTTTCTTCTTTTCAAGGTGAGGTTCTCTGATCAGTGAACATCAAAATAGGTAGGAAATTCAACCATGGGAATAAAGCTGAATTTTCTTTGTATTTACCACAATTACTGTGTTTTCAGAAGAAAGCAAAGGGGCTGGGAAAAGACAGTTACAGATGATATTAAAGGAAATCACATTTGTTTAAACACAGTGGGAGATGGTGCTGAAGATAACACTGAAAGAGGAAAATATAGGGATTTGCCCAGCAGCTGCATAAGAACTGGCCAAGCAAATTAAACCTCTCCTGAGGCTGATATACCTCATGCACCTGACTTTTGGAAATGTTTACTACATATGTGGCTACTGCCACCATTGTGAGGTAGAGACATAATTGCCGCCTTCTATATTTGATGTCAAGTTACTGTGGTTTCTGCTTCCTGATCATGTGATGCCCCTTCATCTCCTGTTCCTGTTGTTCCCTCTGCCGCATGCTTTGAAGCATTTGGTTAGGTGAAGATTTGAAAGGCCTATTAAATGTGTCCATGTAGATTACATGAATATAGAGGAAAAAGAACAAGGAGTACTTGTGGCACCTTAGAGACTAACAAATGTATTTGAGCATAAGCTTTTGTGGGCTAAAACCCACTTCATGCGCTGATACAGACTAACATGGCTACCACTCTGAAACCATGAATATAGAGGCTAATTTAGATGCAGTTATGAATAAAAGCCCTTTTTAAGAACAGCCATCAGACCAATTGTCCATCTAGCCCAGTATTCAGGCTTCTGGCAGTGGCCACTGCCAGGTGCTTCAGAGGCAATGAACAGAACAGGTAATCAACAAGTGATACATCCCTTGTTGTCCACTCCCAGCTTCTGGCAAACAGAAGCTAGGGACACTCAGAGCATGGTGTTGCATCCCTGCCCATCCTGGCTAATAGCCATTGATGGACCTCTCCTTCATGAACTTATCTAGTTCTTTTCTGAACTCTGTTATATTTTTGGCCTTCATAACATCCTCTGGCAATGAGTTCCACTTGATTATGTGTTCTATGAAGAAATACTTCCTTTTGTCCGTTTTTTAAACCTGCTGCCCATTAATTTAATTGGATGACTCCTAATTGTGTTATGTGAATGAGTAATAACACTTTCTTATTCACTTTTTCCGCACCAGTCAAGATTTTTATATACCTCTATCAGTGGCGAAGCCAGGTTTTAGCAGCAGGGGGAGTGAACACATTAAAAAAAGGCACCACCCACCTTGAAGAAAAAAAAAAGGAAAAAAATGAAACAAAAAAGAAAAACCCCAACTGCCCCGCTGCCGAAGTGCCGCCAAAGACCTGGAGCACCGCTGGGGTGAGTAAAAATTAAAAAGGCAACACTTTTCTGCTCAGTGGGAGCGGCCACTCCCCCTGCTCCAACCCTAGCTGCGTTACTGACCTCTATGATATCCCCCCTTAGTCATCTCTTTTCCAAGATGAAAAGTCCCAATCTTTTTAATCTCTCCTCATATGGGACCCGTTCCATACCCCTAATCATTTTTGTTGCCCTTCTCTGTACCTTTTCCAATTCTAATATTTTCAGATGGAGGCAACCAGATCTGCACACGGTTTTCAATATGTGGCATACCATGGATTTAGATAGAAGCATTATATTTTCTGTCTCATTATCTATCATTTCCCTAATGGTTCCTAACATTCTGCTAGCTTTTTTGACTGCTGCTGCACACTCAGCAATTGGATGCAATTATGAATAAAGCCCTTTTTGTTTCTCTACATCATGTTATTAATAGATACATATTCATTGTGATAATACAAGTAAGGCCCTTAAAGGATTTGGGGGACGAGAGAGCCTCTGCATTTGCTTGAGTAATGAGTAAATTAGATTGAATGAGAAAATGGTGAAACTGGGAGAATAATGGTAGGGAGACACCAAGCAGAATGACTTCAAAGAAGCAAGTGGGAATAAGCAGTTTGTGGCTGGATGATCTCCAGAGAATTAGCTGGGAGGGCATCTAAGAGAAGCAGTAAGCAGGTTAGAGGACTGCAGAGAGAGAGCACTTGCAGTGAGTGACAGCTTCACAAATGAAAAGTGAGCCTGAAAGTTCATCATTTGATATATACATCCAATATGCTATGAAAGGATGGCACCTTCCCTTGAAAGGGGCAACTTTGCCTCATTGCTCACACATATTTGCCTACTTATGAGTAGAGTTACAATCATAATCCTAAAAATAAATTATCAATCCCGTTATTGGTGGCACACCACCTGTTTAGTTAGCTCTTCATAGACATCAAGGCCTGATCTACACTACAACTATAATTGTATCCCCTGACCAGCTTATGTACAGTTAAGTTGTGTGGGAGGGACTGACCCGTGTCCTGATAATTAGGCAGAAGCTTACTGTGATGATTTAGGGGATCTGCCCGTGTACAATTTATGAATTCTGTTTTTATGAACCTTATGTATAACTCCACCCCTCAATGTCTTGTAAATCACTTATGGGCTGACAAGGACCCTGTTGTGGATCAGGTACCCTGTTTGGAAGAAGCTACAGAACAAACAAAAAAGTTAACACTTTAATGACTCTGCTCTGGCACGACAATGGACACACTAAGGAAAGTACCTGAACTGGAAGAATCCAGTTGTTCCAGGTGGTCTATAGGAAGCAGGTTTGGAGCAGTAGGTTTTCCACAGAAGGAGAAACAAAGATATCAAGTGCTAGTGCTAGCAATAAAAACTTAGAGGGACTAGCAGAAACAAAAGAAGCATGGGGCAGGAAAGAGGTACAAAAGGGTAAGCTTTTGTAGAAGAGGGGACCTTTTTGACTCAAGAACCAACCAGCAAAGAAGGAAATTGGGTGCACAGGAGAGAGACCACATGCTTTGGAGGAGAAGCCATGATCTGCAGGAGGGAGATTCTGGGTACCAAAGAGACCTTCTCTGAGAAATCGCTTGAGGGGATAGGAAATGACACATAGCTTTGTTTTGCCTGGATCTGTATATCTCTTGTGCTGGCTGCAGTAAAGAGTAACTGTGTTTAGAAACCTTTGCAAACCTATGTCTCTTTGCTTCAACAGTCATGTCCTGCAGGAGATGAACTGTAAACCCACATGCCTGCAAGGCTGGAGCTCTGGGAAAAATATTCTTAAACAACTGGAAGTGTGAGGGGGCAGGCACTAATCCAAAGGTCTAGGTAGCTGGACTGTGAAGCCTCAGCTCTCAGAAGGGGTTGCTAGAAAGGGAATCAGCATCCTGAGTGTGTGCCTAGATACCCAGAGGCATTGCTAGACTGTGCTCAGAGTCAGGAAAGCTTAAAAACATGAGGGTCCAGCATGTGGGACTCAAGTACAGTCGAGAATGGGGAACTTGACCAGGGTTTGCAACACTGTCCGTATAGCCAAGTATTTAGAGCTGGTTTCAACCTCCCAGTAAAAAGGTGGGAAATCCATCTTGTTTCTGTTTTCAAATTCAAAATTTCGAAATTCAAAAACAATGTCGACCAACTAGTAGTATCCTAGACCTTCTCTATAATACCCTGGTTATAGGGACATGCCGGGTTCCTATCTACCCGATGCCATTTAACTGTTTGTGTAAGGAGAGCCTCTGCCTTGGTTATGGGCGTGATAAACATGCTTTTGTGATCAGAGTATGAACTGCAGACATGCTGTTCCTATCCAAGGAGGAGAAGTGTAGCCTAATGATTTCAGCACAGGGGCATTCCTGAGTTCTAATCCTGCCTATCATACTAACTTTCACTATGAGCTTGGTTAGGTGCCCTACCTTTACAGTCTGTAAAATAGTGACGTTTCCCTGCTTCTACTTACAACCCTTATATGAGGAGGAATTCAAACAGAAATGAGGAAGAAGGAAGATCTGTATCTGTTACTTGTGTTTAGCATCTAACCTACTAGGTTGTTGTGCATTTAATGTGCTATCTGAACAGCTTTTATTCCTCGCTGCTTTAGACAATTGAGTTTTAATATATACACACCTGTGCTTGGCAACATGTCTTTCTATTGTCAGCTACACCACAGGCCAGATGAGAGGACTGACTCAGATGCAGCGCTGAGTTGTGTTGCCTGAGCTGTGGTCAAAAGGGCCTTTTGATGCAATGAGATAATCTACAGTGTGTGTTTGAACATAAAATAAAGAACTGGAACACTTAAGGAATACTTGTCAGTGAGGAGATGCTTTTATTTCACAAACAATGAGAAGAAGGATGTTTGAATTCCCCTCCTTATCGTTCTCTTTCAGATAGCAAAGCAAACAAACAGAGCAACCCATTAACCTGGGTTCCTACTATAAATTTAATTTTTTTTAATTTAATTTTTTGGCTCAGGAAAAACTGGTGCCTAGACAATGTGCCGATAGATGCACTCAAAATCCAGAGAGAGAGAGAGAAACAAACCCCTGAAACTTGGTCTCTGTTGGAACCAAGCTTTTTCAGGCTCAGAATCTGGCCTCTTGTTTTCCCGATGGAATGAGAGCTAGGAAAATCTCTTCCCATTACATTTTAAGCCCAATTTAGCAAACTCAAAAGGGTCAAGCAAACTTTAGATAAATGAATTTTGAGATGCTTATCACATCTCAGCTCAAACTCAGCCCCATTTGAGAGCCCTGCTTCCATAGCTCTTAAAACAGAGGAATGTATCTTATATATCTCTTACCAAAGAGGCCAGATCCTGCTCAGCTTATCTCCTGATCCTGCACCATATAAGTCAATGGGAGTTTTGCCACTGACTTCAGTGGGAGCAGGATCAAGCTCTTAGGTTCCAATCCTGCAGACTTATGCAAATACTTAAAACACATGTAAGTCTTTGCATGATGAGGGCCTTTCAGGGGAAAGATGGTCTTGGACCATCAAGGCACTGGACACAGTACTTGGGAGACTGGGGTTTAATGCCTGCCTTTGCCATATACTTATTATGTGACTTGGAGCAAGTTACTTAAATTAATTTTGCCTCCACTCCCCATCCATAAACTGAGAACAATAGTACTACTCTTCTCTCATTTTTTCCTTGTCTATTTAGCTTGGTGCAGTAAATGTCCCTGTGAATATACAGTGCCAAGCACAGTGGCCCCATTACTAGTTGGTGCTTCCAGGCACTACAGTAATACAACCAATTAATAATGGAAATTTTGTGTCATTGCTAACTGCAGTGGGAAGCTTTCTGGAGTAAGACAAGCAGGATTTGGCTGAAAAAGTTCTGCTCTGTACTATGCCTGCAAGGATGGTTAGCCAAAGTGCTATATAAAACGTATCTTTGACATCCGCATTATTTTTCCACTTTCAGGGTGAAAGCTCCTGGTTTAAATGCTTTACTGCTCATCGAGGTCCCTTCCAGTCCTAGAATCTATGAATCTATAAATAAGTGGGAACAAAAAGCTTAATCTTACTGGAGTCACAGTTTTTGTTATTAGTTTGAATTGGTTTATATCAGATTAAATATCTCACCACCGTTACAGCAAACATTGCCAGCCAGTTCGTGTACAGCTCATTTGGGAAAAGAGCTTTCATACAGTTGAACAATCAGTTTTGTTTGTTTTTTAAACTCCATATGTGAGATCCTCACCCTCATTCTATCTCCTTGATGCCAGGCTAAAAAAGGGGCCCTTAAAGCCTTGAGTTTTGGCTTGAGGAGAATTCCTCCAGCACAGGAACTGAACAAGACATCTGTAAGGCCGACTTCTCAGGACCCCCTTATAATCCTAGGTCAATATAGGAGGTGTCATAAGCAGATAGTAGGAGTTAATAGAACAGAAGTACTTTATATCTCTTTTAACTGTAAAGGGTTAACAAGTTCAGTAAGCCTGGCTGTCACCTGACCAGAGGACCAAATGCACGGGACAGAATACTATTCAAATCTTGAGCGAGGGAAAGTTTTGTGTGTGTGCTTGTTAGTTTTTGGTTGTTGTTCTCTCAGGTGCCATCTGAGGTGACCTCAGGAGTGGCAAAGGCCCGAGGTTATCTTCTCATCCAATCTCTCCAAATGACAGGCTCTATAAGTCAAAATATACACACGTAGGTAATAAGGCGATGTTGATGGCTTATGTATGTTTTCTGTTATTTGCAAATATGCATTGGCGGGAAAGAACTACAATTGTGTATTTTGGCTGGAGAGGAGTTCAAATTTGGTACTTTTGACTGAAATAGGATTTTAATTTGTACTTTGGATACTAGGCTGGGGAGGCGTATTCCCAGTGTTAGCTGAAAAACCCTGTACTAATCCATGACTTATTTGAGAAAGATGATTTTGACTGTTTTTTCCATCTTTTAATTAAGAGCTTTCTTAGTTTAAGAACCTGATTGTTTTTTTTTTTATTCTGGTGAGACCCCCAGAGGGGAAAAACCCTTTGGGGTCCTGGGGAAAAATTTTTTCCAAAAAAAAAAACCAAGCGGGAAAAAAACTTGGTGGGGAGAAAAGCGGAAGCGGGAGAGAAAGGTAAATTTACTCTCTGTGTTAAGGATTACTTATCTCTCTTCGGCGAAGAGTCTGGGAGGGAAGAGGAGCAGGTAGCGAGGGGAAGGTATGTCCTTCTTCTCTGTTTTGTGAATTCAAGGGTTTGAATCACAGTAAGTCTCCAGGTGAAGCCAGCGAGGGGAAGCCCGGGAAGAGGCAACTCGAGTTGTGGTGGACGAAAAAGGGTTTACTTTCCTTGTGTTAAGATCCGAGAATCTGGGTCTTGAGTTCCCGCGGCAAGGGTTTTGAGGGGACCCCAGTAAAGTTTTACCAGGCACTGGAGTGTCGGTTGGTGGCAGCGCTACAAGTACTAAGCTGGTAATTGAGCTTAGAGGAATTCATGCTGGTATCCAATCTTTTGGACGCTAAGGTTCAGAGTGGGGAATTATACCATGACAGGAGGTGTACCAGGGTGAGGGCTGGGGACTTGCCACAGTGGGGCTGTGGCACGTTGTGCTGTGAGGATTTTGGGCAGTGCTGTGGCTCATGGAGCAGCCTGAGGAGGCTGCCATAATTTAGACAGGCCCCCATGACTAGCTGTCTATGCTGGGGGCCATGAAGCAGCTCAGGAGGCACACACTGGCTTAAGGGCACTGTAGCCTGACACCCTTCTGAACTGCGAGTTCTTTGCTTCACTTCTAAGGGTACAACTACACTGCAGTTGGGAGGGTGCTTCCCAGCACAAGTAGACACACGCACTAGTTGTGTTCAAACAGCAGTGTAAAGAGCAGTGTAGCCAGAGTTAGTGTGGACGACTGCTCAGGTGAGCTGCCAGAGTATGTATCCAGAGGATCTGGATGAGTTTGTACTCAAGCAGCTGGCCTGAGCTGCTGTCTGTGACACCCCTGGCTATGCTGCTACTTTTAGCACACCCACTTGAGCAGAGCTAGCATGGCTACTCACACTGAAAAGCATGCTTCTTGCTGCAGGGCAGACATGCCCTTAAAGGTGAAGCACAAAATATAACCCTATATTTAAAAAAAACCCCAAACAAACGTATTGCTATTGAGAGGTGCCAGGGTGGCATCCCAGAATACCAAAGTCTTAAAGTCTTCTTTCAGCAGCAAGGTGAGCAAGGGCAAGTGGCACTGCAAATTAATCCCCATGCCACTGAAGTGTACCCCTTCCCCCCAGAGAAGATGACATTTACCTCCTTCCTAAGGTCTATGGATAAAAAGTGCTATATGAGGAGAGTTGGTTGGAAAACCAAAACTTTTCCCGTGAGAAATTTGTGTGGAAAAAAAAAACCCTTCATTTTATTTAAAGCAGAGGGCTGAAAGGAAACACTTTTAAGTGGAAATAAAAATTTTCATTTCCAAATGCTGATTCACAACAAAAAATGTTCAATTTGACACTTCCCATGGGGAAAATGGAGATTTTTCATAAGAATAGAAAAAATTTAGGTTTTGACAAAAACATTTTTTTTTCCAGCAAGAAAGCTGCATGAAAATCTTTTATCGACTCTCAATAAGAATTAGCAGGGGGGCAGGTTCTGTGCCTATTTAGTACCTAGCCTCTTAGTGGACACTGCCAGGTAGAGCCAATTATGAAGATACTTTTTGTCATGAGGACACCAATGTACTGAGAATTGAATAGAAACCGCTTGCTCATTTCAGACAGGTCTCCAGACAGCAATGAGTTTTGGCCATTGCCAACCTGGGCCAGAACTTACTGACTGGAGTTCCATGCCATATCCCACTGCTAATTTCTTCAGCCATGCAGTCTCCTGTTTAAAACAGATATAAAAATCATCTGTGTCTAACTCTTCCTATTTCATTGTTTTACAATGATGCGGTATCTAATATCGTCACACTGATATTTAAGTGATATTTTAAATGTTTAATTACTACTTAAGTGCTAATAAATCTGTGCCATCTTTTTCTGGCTCCCATATATCTCCCATACAGCTGATGGATGTTGCCGTATATAATCCAAGATTAAAAGGCAGAGGCTGCAGCAGAGAAATTAGTTCATTTATCTGCACTCTGAATAGCAAGAGGTTTTACATATTCTTATGGTTTTTGTTCCTCTGGGAAGCAAAGTCCTGAAATCAAGATACCGCATTTATCTTGCCAAATTAGATTGTTCTCAGCATAGCCCAGTAAAGAACAGCTGTGACTATACACAATATGCCATTATGCCATCAACCAAATGAAGGGCCTGTACATTGCATTTAATTTGAGAGATGCCTATGGTGCAATTATATTTTTTCTTGTGATCGCTAAATAAAATCAAGGAATAATTACAACTATTTAAAGTATGCACTTGGTACATTCTTGCTATAACGTCTACAGGTAGATACACCGTTTTGTGCTTGTAGAGTGCTTGGAAAGTTCTGGTTGTTTTTGTATCTCTGAGTGTATCTCACTTAAAGAAGTTTTCCATCTAATTCTATGGATAAGGTTGCTTAGATTTAGACTGGATTGATTTCCTGTGGGGTTGTGCAGCCCGGTCAAGAAAAGGCCAACATGAGTTCCTGCCAATCTTGCTCACTTGAGGTTCAAAGGTAATAGGAGAACTTTGATCTGTGGCACTGTTGCCTGGTAATAAACATGTTGGGGGACATTCATCCCATTGTTAGTGGAGGTTATCAATGAATCCTTCTAAGAGGGCAGGGTGCCAGTTCTTAAAAAAGGATTAGTAGACCTATGCTCAAGTAATCAACTGGCAATGTTACCAATTATTACCCTCTCTCTAATTTTTCATGGGGGGGTAGAGTGAAAAGGCTGGGGATGCTAGCTCTGTCCCTGGAATCCTCAGAGTTCCTTGATTCCTTTCAGTTTATCTTTAGACTGGTGATGGTACAGAGATTATGGAGTTGATCCAAAGACCACTGAAATCACTGGAGGCCTTCCCATTGACTTCAGTGAGTTTTGGATAGGGCTGTATCCTGGTCTTGTTGCTCAATGCTCTCCTTCTAACAATGGACAAAGATTAAGTGCCCAAGGTTATTCTTTTCAATCCATCTGCTGTCTTTGATATCATTGACCATGAAGTATTGTTGACATACTCAGGGAGCCTGCTGGATGTCATTGTTCTTGCCCTAGAGAAGGCGCCATTTGTTTCTCTAGTTGGACCCAGAGGATAGTATTTGACACTATTGGATTCTCTAAATTGAAGTGTCAGAGTTCTTTTCTGGCATGTCTTCTGTTAATCTTTATGTGAAGCCATCAAAGAAGATAGTAAGATAGTTTTCAGTGTAATCAGTTTCTCCATGTGATGGCTTTGATTTTATAATACATTCAATTCCTCTTCCCCACCCTCAACTACAATATCACGTCAAGAGTGGAGTTTTAAGAAGGTGGAAAATGAAAAGATGGGATACCATTGTTCAGGCATAGGTAGTGGATTGAAAAAAGGTCCAGAAACATAAATTAGGAGGAGCTAGCAGAGAGTAGAGGGAGAGGAAGGGATATTTTAGGAGACAAGATCAGAAAGAGGCCCTGATTTTTGTTTTATGCTGCCTTTTTTTTTTAAACAAAATTTTCAATATGTCCTGTTTTGACACTTTAGGGAAAAGGTTTAAATTGCAGCTCAAAATGACTTTTCATTTCAAAATTTGTTTTATATATATTTTAAATTAAGAAAGACTTAAAACACTGTTTCAAATTTATCAAAACAAAATGATTTGATTGACATGAAATATACTTTTTTGCAGATGATTGGTTCATGACCATTTTTGAGATTGTTGGCTCTTTTTCCTGATTCAGGACAGGAACAAATTTAGAAATCTCAAGATTTTTCACAGGACAGGGAATCAATTTTCCAGCTACCTTTGATTAAATGTTCAGGTCCTGTTGACTTCAGTGGGACACAAGGATGTACTTAACTGCTTTGTTGATTGGGACCATAGAAAAGAGTGGCTCAATGCAGAACTCTGAGTATGAGAGGGGACTGGACCTTATTTTAGAATGAGATAAGAAACCAGTGGAGGGATTCTAGCACAGGTGTGTGCATAATTGTAGCTTTAGCATATTGTATGGACTGTAGAAGGAAAGCAGGTGGGAGTAGTTCTAGCATAAGACATATATGAGTGTTTTAATAGGGAAGGGACAGATTTTGGAGATGATAAAGGGAGCATCTGGAGACAGTCTGACAGTGAGGAAATAAGGAAAGAGGGATCAAAAATAGCCTTGAGTTGGTGGGTTTGAGTGACCACGGGAAAGGTGGGGAGAAGAGGAGGAGACAACGGGAGAAACAACGAGAAATTCAGTGTTAGGGCGGACAGGTCTACTCTTAATATACTGAATCAGCACAGTTGAATTGCTGCAGCTGTGCTACTGTAGAGCTTGAGTAAAGACACTCCTAGCTCTCCCATCGACACAGCGCTGTCTACATGGGGAGGTTAGGTCAGTATAACTACATCACTCACAGGTGTGAAGCAAAGTATTTATACTGATCTAGGTCTGTAGTGTACTACCTGGTCTTAGATTTTAACAGGCTGTGTTAAAATGAGGACAAAATGTTGGCTCTGATGCCACTCCCGGAATGCTGAAAGCAATGTTGAATGTTCCACAAGCCAAGATGGGAAGATGAGGAGAAATACAGCCATTGCTGATACAGAGAATGACATAAATGAAGACTAGTCATTGGGAAGGATTAAATGAAATGTAAGATAGGAGTTCATTGTGAAGAAAAACTTAAACTTATGCTGGTAAAGATATGTACCTTGGTGACACATTCTGGCAGGCACACTGAAATCATCTGAAAAACAGGTCAAGACATCTTGGCTACTCATTACAAGTGACAGAACAGCAAAACAGTTAGGATTCTGTAACCTGCTAAATTGAGTGGTTTGGGTAATATGTCATATATAAACTGTGATAGCTCATCCAGTGGACTGGAAAGAATAAATTGCTCTAGAGAAAGTTCGGTCTCATAGTGCACTTAGATCTGAAACTAAGCAGTAAAATAGAGAAGAGAAGGGGATAATGTATAAATTGTGCAATAGAAAATTCATTGTGTTGAGAATTGGCTTGTTATAGTCTGAAAATAGGTGGTCATTTCTTTCAACTACACCTTTACCTTGATATAACACTGTCTTCGGAAGCCAAAAAATCTTACCGCGTTATAGGTGAAACTGCGTTATATCGAACTTGCTTTGATTCACCAGAGTGCGCAGCCGCACCCCCTCAGAACACTGCTTTACTGCGTTCTATCCAAATTCGTGTTATATCGGGTCGCATTATATCGAGGTAGAAGTGTATATATGTCAGTAGCTACTGTACTCTCCTTAGATGAAGAATATTCTTAAGAGTCTGACTAAAATCAGTTACTTACTAAGCAACTTGCAATCTGAGGTGAGGGTGGGAAGGAAATCCTTTCTCTGTGAACTAGTGCATCTAATTTCTTACTTGCTGGATAGATTTAAAAGATGTGAGAAACCCAGGAAAGACTTTTCCATCCTACAGTGTGAAAACAAAATATTAGTTCTAGAACATATAGTGCAACAAGTCATCAGCATGGCTGTGACAATCCTGAATCCCAAAAGCTGAAGACTGTCACACCTCTGAAAGTGGTGAAGTGTGATTAGAAGTCTTCAGACATCTCAAAGCATAACTGAAAAGGGGAGAGGCTGAGACGGCAGTAGCTAGCAGCATGCCATCCTTTGTAGGAATTGATCAGCTTGCAATAGGTGAACGGTGCATTAGGTTGCCATAGGTAACTGTCTTACTAAGTGACTTCTATTAAAAATTAGGGATGGGCCCCGGTGGGGACGGATCTGAATCTGGATCAGAGCTGTTGAGTTTGGAGCCACACTGTTGGATCAAGGACTTCTTTATTTAAATGGCAATATAATAACAATCCTGTGTGGGTGGTAACAACTGTTTGTTTTTCAAAGCTAAAACTAGAGGTTTTGTTTTATCCCAACTTCCACATTAAATCAGTTTATAGAACACTTCATTTTGGAAGTCCAGACGGGTGTTTCAGGGAAAGTTTCAGTTTGTTGCCCAACCATCTGAAGAGAGAAGCATTTTCATTGAATAGTGGTATCTTGGTTTTGAAAATACAGGAAGTGCAGCCATTCTGATGACAAGTAGTGTTGCACATGCTATGGTAATAAGCATGCATAGACCCAAATTCATCTGTAGTGTCCCTCCACTAAAAGCAATGGAGTGACACCATGGATGGTTCAGGCCCAATTTCCTCACTGCTGAGTGCTGATGTAGAAACTCATGTAGTCCTTTTTCAAATTTAGCTTCTAAACCAGCCTGTAGGGATAATGAATTTCAGTCAGAAAGTTTTGCCACCAATCAATCAGATCAGTAATGCTGAGTAGTTTGACTGTGTAATCTGAAATTCACTTTCTATTATAAAATGCACTGTAAGGCCAAGTCACCAAAGGAAGTCCTTGCCTATCTTTTTCAGAATCTCTTCTCTTATGACATAAGCACCACTTCAGATGGTGTGCCTCCTTTACGAGGTATATTTCACTCTGTTGGCTTTTAACCCAAAGGTGTTTAAATTTAGCAGGCAATTTTAGTCTTTCCTTCTCCCCTAATTTGTTCCCACAAACCAAGATGCCGTCACTTGACACCTTGTTGGATTTTTATCAGTTCCGGTTAATACAAGGTAAAACAGTCTTTAGTTAGTTGGTCTGGGGAAGATTAAATCTAGCATGGTTTTCCTCTTGGTTAATCAAATGCCACACTTCAAGGTATAAGCTGATTACCTGTGGCTGTCAAAAAGTAATTATTCTTCCTTTCTTTGAATCAGAACACTGCATGGTTGGGGAATTGGACTTACCTAACTTTGACACTGGTGGCCTTAGGCCTGCTTGAACCATATAACTTTGTAGGGCTGTGTTGTTCAATCTAACACACTTGACCCACCAACCAGAGCTCCATTCCCAAGTGCCCATTTCTGGTCTCATGCCATTGGGTCATAGCAGAGGTTAAATTCTTTACCTGCCCTTCCCCACTTGGAAAACTGCACTTAAATTTTTAGCTTCTTGACTGGTGAGGGAAAGTAGAGTCTCACAAATAGGTGATGTTAGTAGGAGCACAGCCTAGGGGCAGGAAACGCCTGGATGGTGATTTCAAGGGAAGGCAGATTCAGTTTTTAGTAAAGAGTGCAAATCCCATCCAAACCACATTTTATTTTGTTTTTCTATATGTCCACAAAAAAACAAAACAAAAAACTAGAGCTAGCTCTGCTTTTGCAATATCACATACTGAACACTCAGAGTCAGGACAGTCACACACTCAGATGTGACCATTAGTCTGACAAGGGTAGACATTTTGCTTGGTGTGCATGGTTTTTTGATTGCATTTGATTCCCTTGTTTTATTCCCGTCATTATTTTTATTAACATTAACATTTATTAGCATAGTGCCTAGAGGCCCCAGCTGAGATTGGAGCCCTATTGTTCTACAAATGCATAGTGCGGAGAGAAGCCCCAAAGGTTTATAGCCTAAATAGACAAATAGTGGGAGCAGCATAGAAGCACAGAGAAGGGAAGTAACTTGCCTAAGGACCTACATCTGGTCAGTTTCAAAGCTGGGAGTAGAATCCGTGTCTCCTGAGCCCCCATCCAGTTTTGTAGCCTATGGATCATACTGCCCTTTTAAAACCGTAGCACAGATTCTCAGCTGATGTAAATTGTCATAGCTCCATTGACTTAATGAACTGCAGTTGACTTCCTTTGAAGTCAGTACAGCTAGAACAATTTAAATCAACTGAGAATTTACCCCTACTTCTTGAACTTTGGAAACTGATGAAAATCATTAGTTTTAAATGTACACTGATATTTTGAAAGCACCTGCTTTCTCCCTCCCTTGATCACTCTCTTTTTAAAGTATAATTAAACCATTGTCTTTAATTTTAAAGCTGGTAGCAAAGTTTCATTCACATCCTTTTGAAAAGGCCGTGCAGTGAAGCATATACAGTTTGCTTACATTGGTAATCTTGCAAAAAATCTGATTCATAATTCTGGTCGAAACTTCATTTTTATACCTCACTCATTTCATCTTTTTTTTTTCAAACTAGAAGCTTCAATCTGCTTGCATGTGGACAGGACACTGATGTACGTTAAACAGATTTGTATCATGCATCATGCTAGGCAATATGAATAGTTTCCGCTATGTCATCCTGACAGATTGCTTTAAAATATTGTTCAGAATATGATTTCCAGAAAATCCCTTTTCAAGAAGCTTATGAAAACAGAGTTTCAAGTATGGTGAGGTAACTAATATAAAACCTACCGCCATATGATCAATTTTCTCTTCCCTGTGACTACTTTCTGAATTGCATCCATATTTGTTCAACTACTGGGATATCTGACATTTATACAAGTCAGCATTGATCAAACATCAGTTATCTGTAACTTTCTGTTAATGAGAAAGAGGGTGGTGACTTCAATGTTTATTAATTAGACAATTCTGTTGATCATCTGAAGTTGTTCAATGTCCTCTGTCATTTGATAATAAAGGTGTGTGTAAATAAAATATAGAAAGAGATAATATAGTTAGGCTCCTAATTCCATCCCCTCTACCTGTCATTTTAATTTTTGAATGGTTTGTAAGTAACCTGGACCTCAGAATGGGTCTACTTATGTGTTTGTAAAGGAGTATACTTACTGCTGTGTAAATCCACTGTATGTTAAGAGTTGAAAAGGCAGTGTCTTGGTCTGGATTAGGGTTAGGCTAGAGTTTGGTGTTCAAGTTTAAGGACTAACGTACATGACAGTTCAGGTATGCTGATCCTGAAACCTTTACATCAATTGTGGTAAGATTTATTTTATTTTATTTTATTTATTTGGTTGTTTGTTCCAAAATTGAGAAAATCACAGAGAATCAATAGTTTCTAATGATTTCATCTTGGGCCACATCTGAAGTGAGTCTGGAATACATGCCCTTGCAAGCCTGGTTTCGTTTGGTTTTAAATTTACATCTGGAGAATTGAGACTACATTCCCAAACCAAAATGTGAAGGGATTTGGTCTGACGTTGTAGTTCAAATCCATCTCTAACCTATGAAGTCACGTGCTAGTGAAACTGAATATAGAGATTTGCTGTTCATGGAATTTGGGGGCTATGCCCATAAATTATCTTATTAAAATCTTATTATGGTTTAGATATGTGTAAAATATAGAAATATGGTATACAAATAGCATAGATTAGATAAATCTTATATTGCATTAACTCCATCAATGCCGAGTTTATCTTCCAACCCTGCTCCTATTATTGCAATAATAGCTCACAAACAAAACAAAGCAATCTCATTAATTTTTCCTCCTTTTTATTAAAGACAAGTGGCAATTAAATATGAATAAAATTAGATCTAGTTTGACATCAGTACTTCTGAGAAATACTGAATTGAACTTTCAGAGCCAATTAAACCTCTGTTTCAGAGGTAGCTGTATACACAGACTGTTTATTTCCTTATAACTAGCACTATTGCTGTTAGATGATACAACTACTAATATCTATGCCAGTCATTGTAAGGTAATTTCTATAATGTAAATAACAGAATAGTTTATTCAATTTAATATCTAAGAGTAACTTTTTCTGAACAAACGTAATCAATATTTTACCCACATATTTGACAAAGCTGAATTACAAGGTGCTGACTGGACTCATTTCAGAATTGGGGGAGGACATAGGGGAATACTTTCCTCGAGAGACAGGATAGACAACCACAAAACTATAGATTCGAATTTGGGAGATCAGAATTGTATTGCTGTTTTCTTATGTGAATTTGAATAAGTCACTTAACTGCTTTGTATCTCAATTTCCCCTACTATAAAATGGGGCTAATATTTACTTACCTCGTAGTTTGTACAGCACCTAGCATAATATGGGACCCTGACACAAAACAACAAAGTAGAAATGTCAACAGGTTGCCCATTATTACCAGTTTTTATGAGACTGAAAACTTTCCCAGGGAGTTGGGCTGGGTTTTCAATCACTATCATGCAGAACTAGATTTGAACTGAAAGGTGAAAGGATTTATAGCTCATTACCATCTGTTGAGCTATACAATCCTACAGATTTTCTTGTTTTGTTTTTGCAATTCCATATATATACATTCACCTGGTCCCCAAGGTGTGCTTCCCATTACTCATATAGTCTTACATGCCTGTTGATACTGTTGTACAGATCAGCATTAGTTGCTATTTTGCATTGCAAGCCGTTGCCCCGGGCCCTGTTCCTGATCTGATGCACTCTTCCTGAACTCTTAAATCTTAAAATGATAAGCTGGTAAACTCTCTTGTTGCTTTAAATTGAAATTGGGCTGTGCTTATCCTGTTCTGTTCTCTTTACCCTGGTTAGCTCTAATTTTTTATTATTTCTAAGTTTGAATGAAAAATTATCCCTTAATCTCCCTAAAAACTTTTTAAACCACTGTGTAATTTTTTTTTTCATTTTTCCAATTCCGACTGGCCCCTTACAACTGTAAGGTTAAGGAATGTGTCCTTAAATGGCTTGTGCTAGGCAAAAGGCATATCCTCCTGTAAATTACTCTGCTGTACTGTGTACTTGAACTGAATGTTCATCAACATGGATTTATTCGCTGTGGTTGCCCAGAAGAAAGTAGGGTTATGAGCAGGGCAGGAAAAAATGACCTAAGTGAGCAAGGAATAATCATGCAAGAGCTAGACTCATCAGCCGTCCTGCTCACCCATGTAGGGGAGTAATGGAAAATAGCTGGCCGCCTTATTCTCCTGCATGGGTTACCCAGATCACCACCGCACAACTACAAGAGACGCTGCTGCCAGACTGCTACTCTCCTTCCCATGCAGATGGGTGAGGTGTGAATGATCAGGAGTGGGGAGCGGGTGGAGTCTTTTCGGGGATGGGGTGGGAGTGTGCATGCTTCCATGCTGGCATACACATCTGAGCCACAGCAAAGAGGGAGTAAACTGAACCAGGAAAAGGGCTGATGCATCTTTTTTCCCCCAGGGACCAATGGGACAGCAGGGACTGAATGATGTCTGAGTCATAATTTGGTCCCTGTCTTATTTGGGCTGGATTGTAAAATTATAATCAGAGGTACTTTGTGGACAGAGGTTTCATAGCAGATAATCCACATGATACTGCTGCTGCCAGGGGCAGCTCCAGGTACCAGCACTCCAAGCGCTTGCTTGGGGCGGCAAGCCACTGGGGGTGCTCTGCCGGTCGCCGAGAGGGGCTTGCCTGCGGAGGGTCCGCTGGTCCCGCGGCCAAAGGCAGCCTGCCTGCCATGCTTGGGGCGGCAAAATGCCTAGAGCCGCCCCTGGCTGCTGCCAGCTAACGGGAATTACATTTACACCAACTGTTCTTGAAAAATATCTCCAGTTTTCTGTATTAGCTAGAAACAAGCCTTTAAGCACTAATAATTTTATTATGCACCAGTATGAGTTATGAATTTATGTCAAGGAGAGGTCAGGTCCTTAAATCACCTCCATTGAAAAGACAGTGGAAAGATTGTCTAAATTTACTTTATTTTGGGGGTCATTTCTTATCTTTTTCACGTTCCTACCAGTGGGACCTCTCTTCCATATATAGTATGGAGCTATCAGGATTCCTTGTTCCAAACTCAGTTAGACACCATATTAGCTCTGACAAATTTAGTATAGCAGTTCTGTTACCTCCAAAGTAATTCTAGTCTCTTGTATCTAATATAGTAATGCTAGACACATTCTGGATCCAATGAACATCCTGTTTATTATCCTCAAGAACTTTTCAGTTAACATATTTAAAAGCCTGCACAACAGGCTTTTGGGATTTACAAAGATGATGAATATAGGCTCCGTATTTCAAGAATTGCATGTCTTTTCCTGAATGGCTATTGGCAAATTGGTGGGTGTTCTCCATTAGGAAAAACATTGGTGTTCTTCATCAACAAAAGATTTTTGCCTTTCAATTTAAGGTGGGGCAATATTGCCAAAAAAGTAAAAAAGAGTTGACTGTGTAAAAATGGTACCTTCTTACTCAGCAGACATGTTATCTCTGTGTATTTGGTCAGAGCTGTTTATTTTAGTGACAAAATAATTTCTTCAACTTTTTGTGCCTGGCAGTACTGCAGTGCCCACACAGCTATAGACCGTGCTTAATTTGTGCCAGGGTTGAACCCTGGCACTTCTAGACTTAGCAGTTCATAGCCCCAGCACCTCTGGGCTTGTTGCATCAGTGATGAATGTAAAAAAATTGCTTGACCGCAGTACCTGATTGCTTGAGACCCAGCACCTCTTTCATCACAAATTAAGCACTGACTGTCAGAGAAGGAGCTAGATTCTATTCTGATTTCTGCATTAACACATTGGAAAGAATCCACTTTGACCTTGAGAACCCTGGTTGATATTGCAGGGCTTGTTTGAATACATGCTGAATTTGATCTGGAGTCATTGAGGTACCATAAATATAGAACCCACCATACTTTTTTTGCTTGAGATACTACATGAGTGTTGCCCCAAACCTGACTCCTGTTTGCAAATAAACATCTAGTTCCAGTTAAATGGGTTTTTTAAACTCAAGTTAGGAGGCAAAGGTTGAAGCCCAGGTTAGCAAGCAGAGGGGCACAGCTATTCTGTACTGTTAATCCAATCCTCTATGCAATTCAAGTGTTATTTTGAAGTTATTTGGCTGCTCTCACTTGCACTAACACTGCAGTGTAGACAAGCCCATAGTGAGTGGTCTTCATCAATGGAACAGGATTCCTCCATGTTTAACTTTTCCTCACAGATTTAATGTTTGCTGCTTTTATTCATCAGCAGAGTAAATGACATCAGCCCATATTAGCAGAGTTTTACAAAAACTTCCCTTATGAAGCCCCGTATCATGCATTCTTGCTGGGGTTTGGGTTTCATGACAAGCTATAAACTCAGGCCAGGTTTGCTGAACTGTTCCTAAGGTTTGTGATTCTTCTGAGCAAAGCTGGGCTTAGGTACAAGGAAACCAGGGATTACTTAGTTTTCTCTGAAACTCTGGGAAGCCTGTGATGTTTGCAAAGTTTCAAGGTGACTTATTGGTTGGGTTGGGCTGGGCTGGGCTGAGCTGAGCCTGAACTTCAGGAGGTGGGGAGGGCTGGAATCCATATGAACTGAAACAGAAGACAAGGTTTGCATAAGTCCCTCTGAACTGAAACTGTTGAGTTTTGCTTGAATCGTGATCACATGATATCATGGAGTAAACACACAGGCAGGTGGAACCTGCCAATCTTGGACATATCCATTTTAAAATGTAGTTTTAGGTCTAACTGTTTGATACACAAAATCAGGTAACACAAACTAAGCCAATATTAGTTAAAACTGAATTATAGTAAGGAGACTATACTGGCTTTTGCTGTGTAGAGCCGAACTGTTTCCTGCTTTACTGGAAGTGATGGATAGAGACTAGCCAAGGGGTCCTATTGAATCAAATGGCTTGAGGTAGACTGTGACAGCTGAAACAGGTTCACGGAGCAATGGGCCAGGATTGCCTGCCAGGGACAGCTTGACACCAACCAGCTGCCAGGAGTTGAGGTTGACTCCCTGTACCACAATAGCTGCCAGGCCAGTTTTAATGCCATAGGAAGATCATGCCCTGCACCAGCAACAAAAAAAAACCCTGCAGGATAATCTGAGTCGGGGTGAGTTACTGTAGGTTCCTCACAAACATGGCAGCTTTTACATTTCAAATGAGCCAGTAGAGGTATTTCTGTTATAATGTCTTTCTCTTTTGCTGCACAGGTTCTCCTGGTGAAGTAATTCCCTGGGGCTTTCTAAGCAGCTCCAGTGCAGGTGGAATGTTAGTTGAGAGATGGGGAGTTGCTTGGCAACTTCATTTGAAAACGTCAACACTTTTTAAGCTTTCCTCGCAGCTGCAAGTTGGAGCCTAAATTAATTTCTCTACCTTGCTATTAGCTTGAGGCCAATAGGGGAGTTATTGCTTCTATGTTTAAACCAGTGTAGTCAGCATATTAGCAAATCATCATTGTTGAAAGCTGGACCCTTATCCCTTTCCACAAGCAGGGAAATACTAGGCACTGAGCAAATCTTGTCTAACTTGATTAAAAAGTTCTAGTCAAGGTTTTTTGTCTTTCTCTCCCCGAGGGCCAAGTGCCCTCTATCACTTCCTCTCTAACTCCTGCCCAAAGCTTCTCTTCAGCTCACTTTCCATCTATAATCTCAGCTCCAGCACTATCTGCACCCTCTGTTGTCCCACCTCATTTTCAAAACACAGAAATAAATTAAATGTTCTGAAGGACTTTTCAATAATTCCCTCCTAAAGGCTACTTTCTCTTTTCTTTGACATGCACCATCACTGCTCCCGCCATTCCTTATGTCCTCTCTGATGAAGGCCTTGATCCTGCAACTTGACTCCAAGTGGCTGTTTCCCTTATCCATGCAGAGCCCCACTGACTCAGGAGTAGCCTCTCATAGGCATAGGGATGTCTACTCACCTGGCATCAATTACAGGATCAGGGGCTTAGAACAGCATTATTTCAACTGCTTATCAGGCCTTCTGTACCCCTTGGTGGAGCAGCAGGGAAGGGAAGAAGAAAGATTTGCCTCCATGTTAAAATACTGTGATTTCATAACCTCTTTGGACTTGTCTGATATCACCCTCAGAAGGATATTACCCTTTAGAATTCAGGTGGTTTAGGCTTCACTTTTGGGAGATGCATATTTTGTCCTTCAGAGTTGCCTCATGCGCTTATTTAAGTTACTTCCATTATCCATTTGTATCTCTTGTGAACTCTTTCAGCTGAGCAGAGTTTCACAGGGAGTACTAGAAAATTACGTCCATTTCTGGATTTTGATGCCAATGGAAATCTTCCATGCTACTAGAGGATTCTTAGGGAATTACAGTGCTTACATCATTTTTCTTCAGTGAAAAGCACAAGTCCTATAACATACACTGATTTATGCCCTGGTCATATTCACTGCAGTGATACTGTAAGTTAATGGAACACAGTTAAGGTAGAAGCTTGGATCAAATGCAACACTACATGATGGTGCAGATTAGTTGGGCTATTGAAATAACAACTTTCTGTAATGGCTTTCTATATTTGTTAGATGGCTTTGTTGACCTGACCCAGTTTGGATATTAGTTCTTTATCTCTGTTTCAAAGCTTGTGCTTGTATAGTTAATGTGTATGAACTAGATAGTGGCTTCTGTTCAACACAAGGGTAGAAGAAACAATATGAACTGAAAGAGAGAGAGGGCCTGAAATCAGACTGTTCATCAGAGAATCTTAGAATCCATGACTTGCATCAGATCCTTGACCCCTGGAAAATCCCTTCTGCCACTTCAGTCTCCTCAAGGTATCAGTTCAAGATTCCTCTGTCATAGGAGCACTCAAGGAGAACCCCCACTGGGTTTCTCTACATGTGAAGAACCTAATCTGACCCTTGTTTTTTAAGACAAGTGAAATGCAGATAGTTAAAATAAAAGCCAAAGCTGTCATTATGCTGCAAACAGTAATTTTTGGTAGCTACACAAACATGCATATATATATATATATATTTGTCTCCATCATTATATTTAAAAGTTGACTCTGTCTAATCATTAGCTGGATTGTGAAATCTATTCCTTTTATGTCTTCAGTAACTCCCTTTGTCTAAATCATTTCAGTTCCTCAGAGGTAGTTGTGAATATGCATGACACCCTTCAGCATAATAACGAGGAAGTCATTTTATGTTCCATCTCATTAGCAAAAAATATCAAAACAGGCTTCGCCTACATGTAGCTTTTCAGTTTGCTCAGGCAAATAATTCATCCTCCATTCCCACATATGTAAACACTTATGTCCAGATATTTGACTTTAGATGACACATTAGACTAATTTTAATTGCATTTAAATGTGACTCCTCCTGAAGATTGCTAAACCAACTATGGGACAGAGCCTGAGGCACAAACCAAAGCGTGAGTCAAAGAGCTTTGCCCTGTACACATCTGCTCTGTGGGATGAAATGCTTAGCCCCAGCCGGTAGTAGGTAGCATGCTGCTGTGCTGCAGCTTATAGTAAGAGGGGAATGAATGAGCAGCCCAATTTGCAGTTCCCCACAAAGCAGCCATTAGAGCCACAATGTGTGGGGCCAGTGGGTCTTATCCTCAGCATGCTACTTCTCCTTCTTCCACAGTCTATTGCTGGGAGTCACCACAGAGCTCTGCTCCATGGGGAGCTGGGTGCCCTGAGTTCCCCTGTGTAGATTCTCATCAGCACTGGCAACATAGTCAGTGGAAACTCTCAATTCAGGGCATAGGTAGGCACAATAATTCAGCCTATAAACTGCTGAGCTTCAGTTCATCTGCAAATTTGACACCATCAGCTCAGGATTAAACAAAGACTGTGAATGGCTTGCCAACTACAAAACCAGTTTCTACTCACTTGGTTTTCACACCTCAACTGCTAGAAAAGGGCCTCATCCTACCTGATTGAACTAACCTCATTATCTCTAGCTTGCTTGCATATATATACCTGCCCCTGGAAATTTCCACTACATGCATCTGATGAAGAGGGTATTCACCCTTGAAAGCTCATGCTTCAAAACATCTGTTAGTGTATAAGGTGCCACAGGATTCTTTGCTGCTCAAACTTGATTGGCTGAACAAGAAGTAGGACTGAGTGAACTTACAGGCTTTGAAGTTTTACATTGTTTTATTTCTGAACCCAGTTTTTTTGTAATTCTACATTTGTTCAACTTTCATGATAAAGAGATTGCACTACAGTACTCGTATTAGGTGAATTGAAAAATACTATTTCTTGTGTTTATCATTTTTACAGTGCAAATACTTGTAATAAAAAATAAATATAAAGTGAGCACTGTACATTGTATTCTGTTATAATTCAATATATTTCAAAATGTAGAAAACATCAAAAAATATTTAAATAAATGGTATTCTATTATTGTTTAACAGTGCGATTAATCACGATTATTTTTTTTAATCGCTTGACAGCCCTGGTATACACCTATACATAGGGTTCTGGGAATACACAAAAGGTAGGTCTTCAAAATGATGATCTGATATTAAGGGGAGTCATGCCGCTAAAATCCAGCAAATCCAATTTCAGGATGTATAGTGACCACATTCTTTGAATGATTGGCAGAAGCTGATGGAATCATATAGACCTTAACACCCCAGGAGGATATTCTTGATTGGCATTGCGATGAGATCATGAACCCTTGGCAAGAAAGCTCGTTGATTATGAAATGGCTTAGGATACTGACAGGAGGGTTTTTTGTATAATGTATCCAGCCAAAGGAAAAAGTTTAGTGATTTCATTATGTCTCCTTTAGAAATATACAGGACCCTTCAAATCAGGTGTAGGCCATAGCAAAAAGTTTTTCTATTTCCCTCAGCATGTGGCCAGAAGGCAAAGCGCTATCTAGCTGGGAACCTTGTAGAACTATAATAGGCAGGTATTAAACTTTAATGATGAAAACCGTACAATGCAGGTTAGTCCCTGGGATTTAGAGCTTGCTATCCTTAATGTTAACACTAGCACCTAAAGAATTTTTTTTTCAGCTGCTTGTATGCTTATCAAGAAGACATTTGATACAGATCAGAGGTATAGCTGAACTCATCCTCAAAGTGCTGGGGAGAAATATACTCTGACCAAGTAACCTCCATTATTCATCTGCCCTTCCAAATGTTTATCTATTACTCATATGAATTCTATTACAAGCTATGAATTCTCCATAGATGCTCCTTAGCCTTCCTCTAATTCTGGAAATATATGGAAGAGTCAAGCTGTTCCAAATACACACAAATGAATTGCCATGCACTATAGATAAATTTGCATAGTCAGGTTGGGGTTATGGTACTCTTATTAGTGGCTAAAGAGCTTCAAAATCCATTCTTGCCGTAGTACTGTAAATGATGGATTTTTCACCTTAATATAAGGAGTCCTTGCAGCCCTCTGGAGTGAGTTGTTCTATTTTTACATTTCACTATTGGAAAGCGAGCAAAGATAGGCCAATATGTCTTCCTTCAAACAGTCAGAACTGAAGTGTAGACCAAGTTGGCACCATCATTAAACTACTGTTGGGAACAGATTCAGAAGTCAGACTTACTTTTTGTATCTTCTCTTCAGAGGAATGTGTTTTGCTTACTTGAGATTTGTTAGCAAAGGTAATCTAATGCTCTCTGGCTAATCATTATTTTTAGGACTTAAGAAAATAGTGCTAGTGTAATGATGGGCCAGTGGATAAAACAACCTTAAGTAAGGAAAACTGGGCTCTATTACTTGCTCGAGTACTGATGGGATGTGTGACCTTAGGCAAATCACTTAGGGTTAGATTGTGACTTGGACTGCAAGTTTAAATGGCCATGGCATACAGCATCATAATCCATTACATTGTTCGTGGATTTTTACATGCAGTCCTGTGTTTATGGAGTTAGAAATGCAAGAAAAGTTATGTAATAAGTTTGTCACCCCTACCCTTTCAGTTCAGGGTTCTGAATGTTCCCCTATCCCCAAAAGCAGTTTTTAACCAAAACAGGGAAGAGAAGATTTCCCATTCCTGAGACTAAGATAATAAACTGTACACCGGGGGATGGCTCACTAGATAAATTGCCCTGTTCTTTTCATTCTGTCTGAAGCATCTAGCACCAGCCACTGTAAGAATACAAGGCTAGAGGGGCCATTGGTCTGACCCAGGAAGTTCTTACGTTCAGGATCAGCCTCTATGTGCTGTATTATTGTCAATCACCAACACCAAAACAGCTGAGATAAAGCAGGTTGATTTGTATTTGGGATTCTGTTTAAAGCTTTTATTTGCATAGCAGCTTAAAGAACTCAGTGGAAGAACAAACAGCTGTGATGGGTACCACCTAGCTGACCACCTAGTCTTTCTTGATAGATTCTTTTAAACAATTGTGGTAAATTCTTTCTTGCTCTTGGCTGCCGTAATTAGAGTAACTGATACATCAAATTCCTAACATACTTCCTGGTAATTATTGTAAATCCTAAAATGTTGTATGCAATGTTGTTGTAGCCATGTCAGTCCCAGCTGTTGTAGCTGTAGCTGTGTCAGTCCCAGGATATTAGAGAGACAAGGTGGGTGAGGTAATATCTCTTAGAGCTGGTGCAATAAAAGATATTACCACATCCACCGTGTCTCTCTAAATCCGAAAAGGCAAAACTATTTTAACTGATCATTCATCACCATTCAGATGTTTTGACTGATAAAAATGGCCACAGAAGACACACTGTTGGTTTAAGCAGAGCGGTGTGTCAGATGAATTTAAACTGGGCAAAAATTATGTTCCCTTTCACTTTTCTTCTAAGGTTTCTATGGAAACGTCTTTTGAAGTGGTTTGAAGGAAAGATATTTTAAAATAGAATAATAAAAAGAGTTGTTTATATATGCAAAGTCAATATCCTTCCTGTATTTTTGTTTGGAAGCGAAAATGTGATTTCATCATTTAATATTCTTCCCAGACAACCAAAGCTGTCATGACCCAGGGTCCTAAAGGTTTGTTTTTGTGCATTTGGCCAGGATACTGGAAAGAGGAGGAATACTCCTTCTGTGCAGTACGTCCTTTATTTATCTGCTATATCTTTATCTTTATTTTTTCATATAACGACTCTGACAGCTCATACAATGCAAGACACACTTCCGCAGAAAGATATTTTGAAACTATAGCTCAGTTAAGCTATTTAATTCTTGAACATCACTGCTCTCTTCCAGGAGTCTGTACTGTGAGTAACATGGGTACATTATTCCTGTAATATGCTGGGGAGGGTTAAAACCACTATTTTCTTCTAACCCAGGGCCTGCTCCTGCTTCCATTGTTGCCAAGGGCGCCAGTACTGGGTCAATAATTAATACATTTACATCTCATGGCATGAAAAAGTTATACCGTATCAAGCTTATTGGCTTGATTATCTTACGTTATTGATATCGGCTCTTTCTTCCTATGGACCCTGGGTGTCCTTAAGCAGAAAGTGCCACTATTGCCCTCAAAAAATTCATCATCTTCCATGTGCAGCTTCTTAGATTCTGCCTGTGTTTCCAAGCCTGAAGCATCTCTCTCTGGAACTCTATTCAGGGCTCTCTCATTCTGAGGCCAGATTTCTTTTAACTGCATTTTCACCTGCCTTCCTCCATTATGGCCCAATCAGAGCTGTTGTACTCCAGGGGAAATTTGACTCTAATGCAATAGAAGTAGATTGGACTGTTAGTCTACTCCAGGGTCCAATCAAGTTAAAGGGGAAATCCCTCAGTGATTTCAAGGGGCCAGGTTACCAAGCCTTCTCTTGAAGACCCACTTCTCCATGCACATCTAAACACTCCATGTACAGCGCTTCTCCAAAGCAGCTATTTGCAGGACACAAGAAGTTTAATCGTTTCTACGAAATCCAGAAAAAATGCTACATATCCGTTAACTATTTACCTATATACGGACATCTCATTTATAAAGCACTCCTGTGCCATATTCAACATCCTTTCCTTCTCTGTTTCTACTCTTCCAGACCCTTCTTTTTTCTCTTCTTTCATCTGCCCCAGACACACACTTCTTCCATATTTACTGATGATTGACCTGTATGCTGTGCATCAGTTGGAATGGCTAGAATGAACTGTCAATCAGGTGTAGGGTTTTTAAGGGCTTGCTTTGCTTTTCATGGACTCAGGTATGTTTTTCACAAGCCGATCTGTGAACTAATTCCAGCTCAAAGTGTCAGGATTTTGCAGCTTCTCACATTCTAAATTTCCAATGGAGGTACCATTTTTTTGTAATTTTGGTTTCTCAAGCAAAATCAGGGCTAGATTAATACGCTCACCAAATACCTGGAGAGGGGAGCTATAACCAGAAAGGAACATACACACTTCTCTGGGCTTCCAAAAATGGCATAGGGGAGCTGTTAGGCTGTACATCCTCAAGTCCTGCTGTTCCTCTGTATTTGAAGCGGCAGCTGGCACCCAAAATAAGTGGTGTCACTGTAGGTAGCAAGCAGGAGCAGAGGCAGCAGTGAGCACATGCTGTCTACTTTGCCACTGCAGGACTGAAGTGAGAGAGCACCACAGAAGCCTGTGTTCCCTACTCTCTGCCTTCTCCTTCTGCTGGGTGCTGCCTATGTGCTACAACTTCAGGAGTGCCCTGTGACAGCTAAAAGAACAAGAGTACTTGTGGCACCTTAGAGACTAATAAATTTATTTCAGCATGAGCTTTCGTGAGCTACAGCTCACTTCTTCAGATGCACAGAATGGAAAACACAGACAGGAGATATTTATACATACAGAGAACATGAAAAGATGGAAGTATGCATACCAACAGGAAGAGTCTAATCAATTGAGATGAGCTATGTCAGCAGGAGAAAAAACTTTTGAAGTGATAATTAAGATGACCCATAGAAGACGTAAGGAGAACTTAAGATAGGGAAATAGATTCAATTAGTGTAATGACCCAGCCATTCCCAGTCTCTCTTAAGGCCTGAGTTAATTGTGTCTAATTTGCATATTAATTTGAGTTCAGCAGTCTCTCTTTGGAGTCTGTTTTTGAAGTTTTTTTGTTGCAAAACTGCCACCTTCAAGTCTGTCACTTAGTGATTAGAGAGGTTGAAGTGTTCTCCCACTGGTTTTTTAATGTTATGATTCCTGATGTCAGATTTGTGTTCATTGATTCTTTTGCGAAGAGACTGTCCGGTTTGGCCAATGTGGGCATAATGGAGAACCCTAGTGGCAGCAGAAAATACTACACCCTGGCAATATATCAACCGTAGCGCACAATGGAAAGTATTGGTGATGAGGTTTAGCCCTAGTAGGCCTTAATAACCAGCCACCCTGCTTCTATATAATGGCAGGGTGGTGCATCTGTTCTTGTCCCTGCATATTCTGACTCTTCTGCTAACTTGACAATTGCCATATATTTTTGCTCAGGCTTGGGGTTCTCTTCTTTTTCATTTAATAACATCTTGATTGCTGAATTGTACTAAACATTTTTCTGTTCATAATACAAAAATAAACGAGCCATCATCGCCTAATGGCTGTGCTCAAGGCCCAAGCCTTGTGGGTTTGGTGGTTAATAAAGCCCCAGATCGGTGGACAGTTTGGACACTTACTGTCATTTGGGGGGAAAAGAAATCCCACCCATCTCAATAGTTAGTGATAGGAACAATGAAAGCCTTTATACTGCACTTACAAAACTGCTGAGAGCACCAAAGTCTTTTGCCAATGAATGTCAGAGGGGGCTGGAGATGAAATTTGACTCAAAATCATTGCTACTCATTCCTTTGAATCATTTGCAAATTAAAACTATGTGGCTGTAACTCAGAATTAGCACACAATGATACTCTCCTGGTAACCAAAAGGCTGGGCTAGCAGAGTGTAATGATTTGCATTGTCACTTACAATTAGAGAAGTGTTTAGTGAATAACATACTGAGTGGGTGGGTGTGCAAGTGCATTTCCCCTCTCCCTGGGGCTGGGCCAGCAAAGAGGCTAAGAGATCTCTTAACGCTGCTGCCAACTAAGACAGATTTACTTTGGCTCAAATGATAGTCCTATGTTTCTGGAACCAAATGTTCTATGTAATATCCTCAATACCATGGGTCTGAGAAAACAGTGGGTCTGGAGATGAATCTCTGTCATGCAGGAGCTACCTTTTCATGTGCTTTATTAAAAAGAATCTCCTATATATTAAACCAGAATGTAAACATTTGCAAGCTCCAAATGATTAACTGTAGCTGTCTCAACTTCACCTGCAAATAAAAGTGCCCTGTGGCTCCTATGAAGTAGGTATTTGTGTGCATCCATCCTGAAGGTGCATGTAGCCATAGCATGTGTGCACAAAAGCAGGTTTTTTCCACACACATTTACAGTAACAATAAAGGTGGCAGGGTCTATAAATTTAGTGCTTGGAGCTTTTAATGCATCAAAGCATGGCCTAAATCACCAGTTTAAAGGAATGTGAATACTGTATGTGACCAGAGCAGTACTGAAGAGGTTGCTTTCAATAGCAAATCAACAGTCATGGGACAATATTCCACAAAATAAACCACTGATATCACTTTAATGCACAGGTTTGGTGGTTCTGACTATTCATCTGCGGGTCTCTAGGAATGTCCTATCTCTGAAAGGGGCTGCTGCCTGTGAAGAAATTTCATGTTCCTCAATGAACTCTCCTGGCATATAGTAGCATGGCCTGGGGCAATACACTTGTTTATCACTGGATGTATCTTATTCACAGTATCTTAGGGGCAGTTCAGTAATTATCATAGGAAAGCCATTAAACAATGATAAGCCACGCCCAGACCTCCAGTTATTGTCATATGCCAAATTTCATTTACTTTAACGTGATGGTTTTGCTGTCTGCTTTTCTCTTCTTTTTTTGAGGGCTACACTTGCATTCAGTGCCCCTATGCACAGATATTACTATGAAAAAATAAGATCCTGCTATGCCTCCTGAATCCTGTCTTGTAGATTCTAGCTCTCTACTCTTATGAGAGCTCATGGAGCACTGTTCAATATATTCACAGAGGCAACCACAGGTCCCACATTCACAAATCAAGTATATGACCAGTTCACAAAATCAGGAATCCCTTCCTCTGCCCCTGAGTCAGGGTGGTCTCCCTTGTCCATGAGTTTCATAAGCCTCATAAACTAGCTCTGAAGGTTGGAGAAGATGAGCTGGTCTCAGCTCTGCGTTGTAGTGTTTATTATTTACAGTGCCTGCTGTGCTACCTATAGCGATAAAAGAAAGACACAGCTTCAGACTTCAAGTGGCACTGTGTGTTGGTGATGAGTTGGTGGAAATGCCCTGGAGAAGAAGTACTTTAAGAAGGGATTTGAGGGAGGGAGATTAGTTCATTCAGAGATGACGGAGGGAGAAGAGGAGTGGGAGAAGGATGGAAAGCTGGGGAGTACCCAGGAATAATGATAGAGAAGGAGCCAAAAGTGATGCTGAAGGAACAGGGGGATCTAAGGAGAGGTACAAAGGGATAGTGAGGAGAGAAGGAGATGATCTGTTGTTTTGGAAGCAGTAGACAAATCAAGGAGAGTTGACTTAGCTTTGGTACCAAATGTCAGTCTTTCCCACTATTCTGGCCTGCCCTCTCTAATGCTTCCTAGCCATTCTGATTTTCTCACCTTATCTTAGCCCTACCCTTTGGAATTTCTGTGCTTTGATACTCTCTGTGGTCTCTTTTACAGCCTTCATCCCCCCACAAACAGCATACCCACTTGCTGGCTGAAATTGGTCATAATTAAGGTCCTGGATTTCATCTGCTTCAAGAGTCACTTTGGCTCCATTCAGGCACCTAATGTAGATTATTTTTCCCTTCTCAGATGTTTGTTATCTTGTAATTGGATGTCCTTTTTTTTTTATGGAGCCTTGTTCAAAAACTCCATGAGAAATTAGTTCAGTTATGAAATAATTGCATTGAAACCTACTTGAATAAATAACTTATCAATGCATTAAATGTAAAATCTTTGCTTACGTAGGGAGCATTGACAATGAATAAGGGCAACTGTATGGAAATCCATTAAGTGCATTTATTATTAGTTTTGAGATTCTTAAAAATGTTTGCCTATTAATCAGAGAGCCATATAGCTGACTCAGCAGTTGGTTGATGGCTGATTGGTCCTTGCTTAGAGGTTTTTAAGGACTGGCTTGACAAAGCCCTGGCTGGGATGATTTAGTTGGTATTGGTCCTGCTTTGAGCAAGGGGTTGGACTAGATGAGCTCCTGAGGTCTCTTCCAACCCTAATCTTCTATGATTCTAAATCATTACCCAGGTCTCTGTTCAGTTTTCATTGTCTTTACTCAAGCAAAACCCACATTGAAGTCAATGGGCCAGATTCTATCTAACCTACCTAGCCATTTTAGGTTTATCTATAGTGCCTGTTACTGTGGTATCTAAAAGATCTATGGGTGGAGGGGACCTGCAATGTGAGATCTCCCCAATCTCATGGAGAACAGGGGCACAGCCACCTTCCCTACAGTGCTCACTTCTCCTCTGAACTCCTCAGAACCCTTTCCCCACATCCAGAGATGCACTTGGAGCTGAGTGTTTGTGAAGAGTAGAACATCCCAACAGTTGTTGCAGAAGATGGAGTTTGAAGTTGAGGATGTTTATCTGTCGCTTGTTATTCCTGGGGGATGCTCAGGACTTTGTGGGCTGGGATAAGAGTAGGCAGTCTGTGAGCAGCGCCAGGCACAGAACCTCATGTGGCATGACTCTAATGGAGCTTTGTGGCTAGGGAAGCAGGGACACTTGTGATCAAAGCCAGTACAAAACAGGGTCTTTGGAGATGATGGGGCCTTGTCCAAGCTGAATTGTCTCTTTAAGAGGGAGCAGGCCCACTGCATCTGTGGCTGGTTAGCTGATTCCCCCGCTGGCTTAAGAGAAGGCAGTGGCACATGCATCATATAAAGAGAAGAAAGTAAGCAGATTGGGTGAATTGGAGACTCAATACCAGACAGATACCTGGGAGAGACTGGGATGCTGTAAAGACCGGAAAGACTCTACCTGGAAACAGAGAGGAATTAGATAGGGGAGCAGCCGAGGAGCTAGTTTGCTGACCTTCCTGAGCCAGGGAGCTAGAGCTGGGAGGCTGAAACAGGCTGAGGCTTAGGAGACCAGTAGGGGGGCTAGCTTGCTCAGCCTCCTGAGTTGGGGAGCTAGTGCCAAGAGGCTGAAAAGGGCTGAGTTGTTGGACTGTGTTTATGCAGAAGAGGCATGAGACTGGCCTTTCCCAGGGGGATGGTTGTAGAGTGGGGCCCTGGATCAAGGGCAGAAAGGAACTGGTAACTGAGTGCTGGTGGCCTCACTGGTGAGGGGAATGGAAAATCATAATACCTTGCCTTTACTGTGGGAATTGGGAGAACAGTTTTGCCATGAGGGTTCTATAGACTATGGTATATGTACATGAATAAATTATGCCCAGAATTGGACAGTGCAAGAAACTACTCTTTTTATGGCTTACCAGGGAGGGGAACTGTGGTAGGGACACTTGTGCTACAGCCTGGCACTGGAGGGGTGGGACGCATGGAGCAGCTGCCTTATCACAGGCTTGCTCCCATTTTTACCATGAGGTGGTAAAACCTGCCTAATCAGAAAAAGAGGAGAGGGCCATGGACAGAAACCTGGGGAATGTGCTGGGACAGAGATGGAAAATGTACAGGGGCTTTTGTGAGAGGTTCCTTGTGGAACTTTCTTCTTTCAGATCCTCTTTCCAAGAGAATGATTCAGGCCTAAGTGCAGACCCTGAAGTCCTTCAGCAGATGGATGGGCCAATTCAGAGCATTTGCCTGAGAAAAGGCTGAGTGAAGACCTCAAGATCTGGCCCATTTACTTCAATAAAAGGTTTGCCTGTGAAAGGACTTCAGGGCCAGACCCTTATTCCCTCCATGCTTATGATGTATTTTACAAATCAGCACAAAGAAATTCTGAAGACCTGCATCAAGGGCCCACAGGCTGACACAGTGAGGATATACCAGGAATAATTAACACACAAGAGAGGTAGGCTTCTCATGTGGTAACCACACACTGCAGTTGCATAGTGGGCCCTTATGCCAAAGACTATATGTCTCTAAACTCTGATAGGTATGTGCCCTGGAATGTCTCAGTGTGTGAACTGAGTAGCTGCTGGTCGTGGTAATTAAATTATAAGAAATACCTTTTCTTCTTCAAAATAGTTATCAATCATTCACTCTCCCAACACCCCTGTAAGGTATGTCCCTTGCAGACCCCTGCCCTAGGGAAATACTGCACAAGCCATGTGGTCTGATCTCAGCAAAACATTTTTGTGCCCTGGGATTATTTTTGAAGAAACGAGTAAAATGACAAATCTGTGTCTAGGCTAGGGGAGAGTGTGAGGGAAATCAAGCTATCCCTCCCATGAGTTCAAACACAGATAATATCTGTACAATAATATCTTGGGTTTGTCTGCTTTCTTGTACCTCCTTTCTTTTTTTGTAGTCTGTGCTATAGATGTTGGTTTCTTGTTGATCAGACCATATCAATTAATAGGCTTTCCAAACATCAGTTTACTATATACAGTAACTTACTAATTATACAGATCTATTTTTAGAGGTGAGCATGGAAAATAATATACAACCATTATTAAAAAAATGTTTTGACTACAAAAAGCAGACTTATCTTCTTTACCATAGATGGAGAAATTATCTTGAACTGGGCAAACATTGCAAAACTACTTCTTTTTGATGATAATTTGAATTGTAATTCACATTTCCTTTGTAAATGCTCAACCCCCTTTACATTCACTTTCCATGAATATTCTTGCAAACTGTTTTACTCTTTAGTGTTCTCTGATGGGGCTGGTACAGCAACTGGATATCGCCAAGGTGAAGGGAAGCCCTGGTCATTGCCCCTTCCCACTGGCCATACCCACTGACCAACTGCCGGGAGTTGGGGTGGCTCTGGCGCTGCTATGAGTCTAAAGCCTTTGAGGATCTCCCTGTGCTGCAACTGGCTAACCTGGCTGAAGGGCAGCGTTATGCAACCACAGCAGTACAAAGCTGCCTTAATGCAGGGGTGAACATGGCCCTAATATGTAATCTGACTTGTATGTGTATAGTGCTGATCTAAAGTATTTGAATGAGGAATTGTGAAAAATGGTCACAACATCCGCTCTTGCTGCTGGCTTCCACTGCAGCTCCTGTACTTAGATGATCAACTAGTGTTGCATTGGGGTCACATTTGAACATTATAATGAGCCTGATTATGCATTTTGCCCCATGTAAAAAAGATGCTAGGCAACAGCTAATACAAAAAACCAACCTTTGCTGTTGTGAATTGTCTGATAATCCCATGCAAAAGCTACCTTACCTAATCACAGAAACCACTCAGAATCATGTTACGGGAAAGCTAGAGATTCTTAGACTGTTACAAAATCTCCAGAAATATATTTTTGTTCATTTAAATCAGGCAGGAACATGCTGCAATATCTTCACCCTGAGTCCCCATCCGGCACAATAGGGCATTAATGGAACATTACAATTTTATTCTAACATACCAGCTATCTCATTCACAGCACTGACAAAGCTGTTCTCCAGAGTAATTACCGTGAATATACAGCCAAGGCTTTTCAACATTAAATAATACGGCTTTTTAAATTAAAGTATTTTGCTGTATAGGGAAAGATATCAGGCTCTACCTAGGACTAAGTATTGGAAAAATTTCTGGTTTCAGGAATTAATGAGGTTTTTACACTTTAGTTAGGAAAGTTTTTGAATGCATATTGGAAACCACTGAAACTATGATTTTATTTGACTACCTTATTATTTTCTAACCAAGTATTTATAAAGGGCACCCATCCATTACTTGATGTGCCTTGGATATAACGAAAAAACAATCAGACTTAAACAGAAGATGGCCCACTAGCAGCCTTCAACAAATCAAAACTCTTTCCTGACCAAATTCCCCTCCTTCCAAACATTACCTCTCATTAAGCCCATCCCCCTTTCAAAGCCAGAGTAAATAGGCTTTGCAGCTTGGCCTAAAGGTCAGTGAACTAGGGCTATTTCAGGGCAGATGAGGGAATAAGCTCCAAAGCTGAGGGACCTTTATGGAAAATGCTATACCACTAGCCTCTTCTAAAGTAAGAGGGATCTAGTACCACCACTGATCTCAGCTGTGGCAGAACACGTATTGCCAATGCCAGGTGTTACCTTCTCTTTTCTGAACCTTTAGGGTACAATTGGTTCACGTACTCAGATTTTTCTCTCCAACCATGAAGACTGGAAACTTATCTTTAAAAAAAATATATCTAAAATTCTCACCTAATCATATGCCTAGACATTTAAGAAACTTGTTGAGATTTGCAATAAAATTGCAAGAGTTGGCAACACTAAATATGGCACAGGGGGAAAGGCGTTCTCTCAGGTAGGTTGGTCTCAAGCCATTGGTTAAAACCACCACCTGGAAAGCTCTAGTCAGCAGCTGGAGATCCCAGGACACTGGTGTCATGTGTAAACATAATAATAATACAAAATTTTAAATTGTCTAACTGACTTAAGCCATACTTTTGTGGAGAAAATGAATACAAGGAGCTGTTATGTCTAGGGCACCAGGAGCTCCTTAAGTCAAAGGCACTGAGACTCAATAGTGATGTATATAGCTGCAGGGGTGCTGGAACAGTTTGTATAGTGCGGGTGATGGGAGCCATTGAACCAAAGTGTAAACCCTGTATATGACGGAAACCACTTAAAGCCAGGTGATGCTGCACCACCCTTAGTTCCAGGACCTGCATATATCTGCATTTTAACCATCATATTTACACTACCTGGGTACCCACACTAAATTCCCCAAGTCTTGTACCAGCAAGCACTGGAATTAGTGTGAAACCTGGGATGGATTCTCTGGAATTGTTTCAAATATTTGATCAGGATGCTGGAGGGGAGAGTCCTAAAGACATTTCAGGGAATGAACTGTGTTACAGTTTTAAGCAGATCTGAATAAAAATGACAGATGCATGCTGTTGAAAAGCTGATGTATAATAAAATAAGTAGCATCCGACCTATCAACTGACAGCTTTTATCCTGTATCAAGTAATGGTCTAGCTTTGGGCATGATTTTCTTCCCAGTGAAGTAAATGACAAAATTCCCACTGACTTCCTTCTGAGGGACTGTGGTGATCAGTGACACAGATGTGAAAAGCCATCTTGCTTTTAGCTAGGATGACCAGATGTCCCGATTTCATAGGGGCAGTCCCGATATTAGGGGCTTTTCTTTATATAGGTGCCTATTACCCCTCACCCCTTCCCAATTTTTCACACTTTCTATCTGGTCACCCTACTTTTACCACATACTGGTGTGACTCAAGGTTCAAATCTGCTTCCATTCAAGTTAATGGGACTTCTTGCCACTGACCTCAGGGGGTGCTGGGGTCAGGCCATCGGTCATATGGCCGCAGCTGCGGTGAGGTGACATATTCCTCTGGATGTGAGTCCTAAGTGATTCCCATGCCTACTATTCAGGATCCTTGCTTCCCTAACCCAGCAGCCATCTGACCAGTTTTGTGGAACAGAGTGAAGAAAGTCTCCATGCCCAGGTACACTGGCTGACATGCAGAAAGCAAAACATGTTTTAGGAGATAAAAGCCCAAAAGGCTATAAAGAGGATGAGACAGATGCTGTTGCTAAGAGCTCAGAAGGAAGCCTCCTCTGCTCCTTGAACTAATGTTATCTTTTAGTATGTCAAATCAGTGGTGCTACATAGGGGGGCATCATTCAGCCACTGCAGATACACTTACCAATCTTATTATCCACTGTGAAACGGAGTATGACTAAAAGCAACATGATAAATCATTGTAGAAATGGCCTCTAAACATCAGTTCTCTCTCTTGCTTCTTTTCTTCAATTTCCCTTTATATCCTTTTTTAGATTATAATATTTTCTATGCACTGTAAATGGAAACACACAAACAAAAAACCCTGCTCAATACAGTGAGCTGAGAATAGAGTTGAATGATTTGGAGAATATTTTTTCCAAATAAAAACACTGAGCTTTGTTAGTTATTATTTATGGGGTTGGATTATTTGTTGTTTATTCCTGTCTGGCCAGCCAAGGGGTATTCATTGGACCTTTCTGCAAAATCCTGACTTCTTCATAAATAATTATTTGTCTGAAAATACAGACTGGAAATGCCTTATTCACTATTTTAAAATGTTTCATCTAATCACATCATGCAGTTTAGGTGACCAACCACACATTATGGAGAATGAATAGTTGAAACAAACAGTTTGAGAATCATTTATAGTTTGAAAGTTTATTCATCAAAGGTAAAACTTCCCAAAGCACCTAAGTGACTTTGGAGTCTAGGTTCCACTGAAGACTTAGGCTCTTATGTGTCTTCGGTGTTTTTGAAAATTGGATTTAGACTCATAGGAACATAAGATGTGCCAGTCTGGATCAGACCCACTCCAGTTTAATCCAGGATCTCGTCTCCAATAGTGGCCAGTACGAAATGCTTCAGAGGAAGGCAAAAGAATGCTACAGTAGGCAGATGTAGGATAAGCTACTCCTCACACAAATTTCATCCTGGTCTCTACCAGAGATTGGCTTACTCCCTGAAGCACAAGGTTTAGCAAAATGTTAAACATTGAAAAATGTTTGTTGTTAATTTTTGAAAATGGGACTTAGGCTCCTAAGTGACGTCAGCACTTTTATACCTCTAGAATATCTAGATAATGATTATCGATAAAGAATATAGTCTGAGAAAATCAAGGTTGGTTACAACCCCCGAAAAGGGCTGCTTTCATAATGGCCATTACACATAAATTGTTTGACCAGCTCAAGCTGAGAGTTGTGATGGCCAATCCAATGTTGTACTGTTTTTCTTCCTTTGGGGGAAGCTAGGGAATGAGTAGAACTTCAGGGACAAAGTGATAGCAGTAAAAATGAAGGTCTGTAGAAGGATGCTTGGGCAAATGTGTCCTGGGGTTATCCCTCCTAAGTAGAGGCAGCTGGAACGTCTGCTGCATGCATGGGCATGTAGGTGCTTTGATAGAAGAAGTTCTTTATGTAAAACAGCAACCTTGCCAATCCTTTACTTTACGTCCTTTCCAAATTTTGACAAGGGCTCCTGGCCCTAACACTGGCTTTTAAGGGATCCCTGTTTGTTTTTTAACGTGTTCACTTTTAACAGTGCGAAGTGAGGGTCTCAGGGCCCAATTAATTGTTGCACTGGCTATGCTAGCACAGAATATCCACAAGATAGGTGTAAAGTCACTCCCTGTGAATATCTTCTGCACAGAGGATCTTTCCCTCACAGGTAGTACAACCTCTTTAGGTATTATATGAGTATGCTATGTCTGCATATATGTAAAAAGCTAATAGACAAGGTGCCAGGAGGTCACGGTCTAGAATATGTTGCATAGTTCCTGGCTTTGGTATGACCACTAAAACCTTCTTTGTACTGCAAATGGCTTCCTCTGCAGAGTTCTTTACATGGACCTTTAACAGCTGGCTAAGTGCACCCCTACAAAAGCACCTGGTACAGGAAGCATGGTCAGGGCTGACAGTGGCTTGTTGATTTCTGACAGCCAGTGACACTGAAGATGAACTGTAGGAGGCAGGATGGCCAGAGCCTTGTGAGGAAATGGAAGCTGCCTATGCTCAGATCCTTCAGTGGCCTTAGTGCCAGCTCAGGGATGGAACCGCTACTCCATGATGTGTCTGAATTCTCTCTCTTCCTCGCTGTCTCTGCATTTTTAATTTCATTCAAGGTCCTGCATCCCTTTTCCCACAGATTCATGGACAATGGGTTTTCAGAGTCAGGGGACCATCAATTCAAATGTACACATTAGAGCACACATTTTACTAATGGCCTCCAGCAATTAATAAGCACTAATTCATTAAATGCTGGGAGATACTGGAGCAAAAAAATGCCCGATTCGCAGATAAACTGACTTAAAGCTAATTAAATCTGCTGAGCAGCCAAAAACGTGTGTCGCCACCTGGGAAGGGGCCCACTCCAATTAGATGTAGAGTTCAATTTAAAGAAGAAAAACTTTTACTGGAGGATTACGAGACAGGCATGTTATACGTATTTGCTTTTCAACCAGAATTGAGACCAAAACTTTGCTGATGTCATGTAGATTTTATTTATTATAAATTGCTCTGCACCTGATTCTGAATAACTTACTGAGCCAAATACAAGTAGGTTTAGAACAGCGTGAAGCTAGGCCTCAATTCAGCAAAGCATTTAAACCTGTGCTCAAGACCATCCCTGTTCAGCAAAGCGCTTAAGTATATGCTTACCTCCACGGGCGGCTCCAGGCACCAGCGCAGCAAGCGTGTGCCTGGGGCAGCATCCCTGCGGGAGGTCCGCCGGTACCACGGTTTCGGCGGCAATTCGGCTGTGGGTATGCTGAAGGCGCGGCACCGGCAGACCTCCCGCAGATGCGCCGCAGAATCCGCATTACTAGCAGACTCCCGCAGGCACGCCACGGAAGGCAGCCTGACTGCCATGCTTGGGGTGGCAAAACACATAGAACCGCCCCTGCTTACCTCCCATTGACTTTAGTAAGAACTGAGCCTGGGCTTTAGATTAAGTATGTGTTTTCCTAAATAGGGATGCTTTCCTGACGCTATGTCTTATGTGGGATTAACAAACAGGAAATGCTGATTTTTTTTTGCATTCATTTAGTAGCTAAATTTAAGAGGTATTACAGTATTTACTGGATTTTCTGTTAATAATTGTAAGAATTAATTCTTTAGATATAACTCATTTCTAAAGCCCTACTTGAATTGTGGGATGATTGTCAAAAAATTGTGGCTGAGTTGCAGACAAGCCACGTAAAATTGCAGAAAACTAAGAATGGATCTTATTATTTGTGGTAATAGAGTCCATTATTACTTTTCCACGAACACAGGGCTGAGAGCAACCACCTGAGGCTGACTGCAGCTCCCACTCTCAGCCCCACACAAGGCAGGGCTTCCGCTGTCAAACCTGTATGGAAAAGTTAGTGAACAGTATATTATTATGATGATTTAATTATTGTATTGTGGTAGCATGTAGGGGCCGCAATTGTAGACCGGGAGCCCATTGTGCTAGGTGCTGTATAAACAGAAGAAAAAGACAGTCCTGGCCCAGGGGAGCTTGCAATCTATTTCAGAAGAAATATGTAACCCTACAAGTTGTATAATAAAATGATACCTTTCTAGGTGTTTTGTAGATTATAAACTCTTTGAGAGAGACTCTGCAGGCCACATTCTCTGTTGCTCTGCACCTTGTGTAGTTATTTATGCTCTATTGCCAACCTCAAGAGAAAAAAAATCATGAATCAGACCCTTCAAAATCATGATTGGCCCAAAATATGATTTAAAAAAAAATCAAATCATGTGTTTCAGCCTGTCTTTTCACTTTTTAATTCCCCTCTATTCCTCTGACAGTGTATGTGGGATAATTTCAAATTCAAAAGTCAACCTTTAATGAACACAACAATGCTTGCCTCTCCTTGGCTGCTCAGATGGAGATTCCACTTACCCTCTCACCCCTGAGATAGGAAATGGACGGCAGCATCCCTATTACTGTCTTCACCCAGCAGCAACACTTCACTGCCTCTTGCTTTACTGGGACTTCTCTATTTGGGATCCACCATCGATGCTTCCCCTTCCCACTGTCCCAGGGCCATACATGCAGGCAGGGCTCAGTGGCAGGGCAGGTCTGTCTCCACAGCTCTCGCACACAGCTCTGCCTGTGTGCCCAGCCCTGAAAATCGTAGGATCAGAGGAGCTTCTCATAGCATCACAATGGCTTCTCCTGCAGGCACCAAAATCCTATGACTTACAGTCAGTTCACACGAGGGGACTCCACTTCCCCTGGGCTGGGGGAGCTGCCATGCAATCCCAACATCTCCCTGTACCCCATTCCTCTGCAATACCTAAATCTGCCTCCACTGCTTCTCACAATTCCCTGTGTCCTGTCTAGCTCCCTCAGGGTGACCAGATGTCCCGATATTATTGGGACTGTCCTGATCTTACGGGCTTTGTCTTATATATGCAACTAACCGCCCCACAAAAAAGGGGCCTGTTTTTTCACACTTGCTATCTGGTCACTCTAAGCCGGTGGTGGGCAACCTGTGGCCCATCAGGGTAATCCACTTGCAGGCTGTGAGACAGTTTGTTTACATTGACCATCCATGGGCATGGCCGCCCACAGGTCCCAGTGGAAGGGGTTCACCATTCCTGGCCAATTGGAGTTGCGGGAAGCAGCGGCCAGCATATCCCTGAGACCCTGGCCCCATGCCTCTCCTAGAAGTGGCCAGCATGTCTGGCAGTGGCTCCTGGGCAGGCATTCTCAAAATGGGGGTTGGGACTGCTCAGGGGGTCACAAGGTTATTACATGGGGTGTCGCGAGCTGTCAACTTCCACCCCAAATCCTGCTTTGCCTCCAGCATTTATAATAGTGTTAAATATATAAAAAGGGGGTTTAATTTGTAAGGGGGGGCCACACTCAAAGGCTTCCTATGTGAAAGGGGTCACCAGTAAAAAAGTTTGAGATCCCCTGCTCTTGGGAGTGGGGTGGGGTAGACGGCTCTGCCGCATGCTGCCCTCGCCTGTGGGTACCACCCCCAAAGCTCCGATTGGCCACGGTTCCACACTCCTGGCCAATGGGAGCTGTGAGGGGCGGCCCCTGCAGGCGAGGGCAGCTCACAGAGTCCTCTGTCGCCATCTCCCTACCCCCCAGAGGCCAGAGGGACATGGTGCTGGCCACTTCCAGGATCAGTACGGGGCCAGGGCAGGCAGGGAGCCTCTCTTAGCTCTGCTGTGCCATCGGGCTGGCAATCCCACAGGCCGGAGTGAAAGCACTGATGGGCCGGATCCGGCCCACAAGCCATAGTTTGCCCTCCCTTGTCTTATAAGATGTCAGCTTTTAGGGGATACAAAACCATTAACCGACTATACCTCTGTCCCTGGAGCTAAGCTCACATCACTGTCTGGGATGGATTTTCTCTCATTAGCCTTTTACATTGTTTCTTTTAACAGGACCCAAAGAAAGAACAAGTTTCTACCACGCTGTAAATCCAGGTAATCATGCAGTATTTTCCAACATTAAGTGTTAGTGACAGCCTAGTAATGCTCTCTGTGGTATTTATATAGGTGTGGGTGTATATTTAGCTATCTTTAATTATGGCTTCCTCTCTATGCCAGTAAAATGCTGATGTAAACTTCTGTCATTTAAGCCACACTGAATATGAACATCTGACTATTAGCTGGGGCAGTTGTTGGACAGTCGATATACTTATCCCCATTGTATACATGGACAAGCCAAGGCACAAAGAGGTTAAAGTGCTTACTCAAAGCCTCAGAAAGGGTCAGTTGTGCAGTTAGAACTCAGTAATTCCTATGATCAGACTACTAGTCCAAACTGCTCTATAGCAAACAGTATGCTGATGTATGCTGATATATCAGTGCTGGTGCTATAAAGATGGTGCAGTCTCTGTTGTAGTCTTGCAGTCATAAAGGATCTCCAAAGTGGAGTCCGATGTTTTAATAATCTTTTAACACACTTGCCCTACAATCAGAGGTCAAAATACTAAGTTTGAATTAAGCAACATTTTGCCTTCGAACATAACTTCATAAATCAAATTAATCCAATTTTTGGCGAATCAGTTCATGCTTAGCATTAATGGGACTTTTGACTTCAAATTCTCACAAATAAGCTGGAGAGGATAAAGGTTGGACAATTATTTTTATGACTGGCTGCCCATTCAATTTATGTTCCTCTAATAGGATTGTTCAGTGAGTACTCTACCAAAAGTGCAGAAATCGGCTAAGCTCATTCCACTGTACAAGAAAGGAGACAAAAAGCCCCACACAACTTATTTAACCACTTGCATTATTACTGGTTCTGTCTAAGCTGAGTACTATAGACATTTATTTTAGCAGCAGTACTGCAGAGATGACTTCAGTGGGAGTTTTGTCTGAGGAAGGCCTGCAGGATCAGGTTCCTGATCTTGATTTGGGCCCCAACTCAGCATAGCACTTAAACACATGCTTAAGTCCCACTGATTTCAATGATTAAGCAGATGCCCAAGTCCTTTGTTAAATAGGGAGTGACTTAAGCACATGATTAAAGTTAAGCATGTGCTTGTGTTTTCTGAATTGGGGGGTTTAGGCCCAAAGGACCATGTACTCAGCTGGTGTAAATCATTGTTACTCCATTTATTTCAGTGGCATAACAATGAGTTACAACAGATGAACATTTATGCAGATGCTCTTTATATGGTAATACACAAATGTTTGTAATCTGGAACAGACATTTGGGGATGGTCTGCCCTAGCCTTTCAAAATGTGTTAACTACTTGCGTTAAATGGCAACCAAGTAAACACATCTAGTGTAGACAAACTCTTAGGACAAATCCAGATTAGTGGGATGGATGCAAGTAAGCCTCCAGTTATGGGAGGACTGCAAGAATTAAGAAAAAAAATTGTTTTAACTTTATTTGAGCTTACCATAACATACAGTGACTTCAGTTTAATTAGAGTTAAAAAATACATGGAATGTTTATAATTGTTTTTAATGAGATTTTTATTTGGCTGAATGTTAGTTACATAATGTATGATCCTATAATGCTGCCTCTACTTCATTCTCAAATCTGCCCTGGAATAAAATACTCTGTCATGATGGAGAATTTTCTTGATCAATTTTTTCTAACCAAATAAATTGAACGGAGGAGATAAATTACCACAGTCTATTCCACACATCACGGGACAAACTGTTTCAGTTTGTGTGCAGAAATGTGGGTGAATCTAATTGCACATACAAATACACAATGTGTGTGCACAAGTACCTGATTTGTGCAGGGGAAGTTCTAGATAAGGAATGCAGGATCAGGCCCGAAGCATAAACAGATTTCAAACCTTAAAGAATCTAACACAAAAGCCCAATTAGCAATAAAGTAGCTCAATAAACCATTTTTTACAAAATTCACTTTGGTATTTTCTGGAACAGTCTAAAAACTGTTAGCAGCTGCTGTTCTTCCTGATATTCCACCTAACTCATCAGATAACTTCAGTGCTTCACAGTAAAGATTCCAAGAGAACATTTTGGAAAGAATGTGTAATCTTAATACCTGCACCCCAGCATAAGGTAACATTGACTTCCATGAATACCTTTAATTAACATGCCAATAAAATCCTTCTGGCATTTTATATCAAGATACCTAAATAGGCTTACATTTAAAAAATAAAAAGATATATACAATATTACCATTCGTTGGTTTATTAAGAAAAACACTGCATTCTCACTACTTAGTTTTTCATGCTGTTAAACTAATTTACTCGCAGTTTAGAATAATCAGTCAACAGCTTGAAACCAACACTATTTCCTTACTACATTTTTTTAGTTTTTACTAATGGGGGGCGCACACTGGTTTGCTGCTGTAGGATCTGTAAAGAATTCAAAGATAAGATACTGGCATTCATCTTTCATAGCAAAAAGAGCAAAGAAGCATTTGCTTTGAAAATGAAAACACAAGCACAAATCCTGAAATCTCTTTTGAATCTTTGCTCAGTCTTTACATGGGCCAAACCTCCACTGACTTCCCATAAAAGGACCCTCCCACTGACTGTATCCTAGTCCACCCCAGTTTTGTGTAGTGATGATCCGGGTTCACAGGAAGTGCAGGGTCATCTGCATGAAGATGCTGTATCTCTTCACAGGCTCTGGTACACCCTGTGAGTTTTGCCCGGACAGTGTGGTTCATTTACAAGCTGTAGTGACAAGATTACCTGAGGCACCCACTACTGCACTCCTTTTAAAAGGCTCCAGCCTAGGTCATATTAATATTCCTGAAGGTTGGCAGTGGATTCAATGCGTGCGCACCTTATACCCTCCTACCCTAGGCCCATCCTCTCCCCATTTGTACATTCAGGGATGGTGTAGTGCAAGTGAGGGCTTCTGTTCCACAACTGGGGCGTGATGCATGCCACCTCTGTGTGTGGCTCTATGGGGTAACATTTTGCTGTCAGTAAGGACTTCAGGATGTACTTTATAAAGAATTATACATAGAGCTGGTCAATGAATTTTCTGTTCCACAAAAAGATGGGGAAAATGTCTGATATCAGAACGAAAAGCTGAAATATTTTGCAAAATGAAATTAAAAAAACTGTTGCAGGTCATTGACTTTTTTTGATACATTTAAAACATTTTATTTCAACTTTGACTGTTTTTAATTTTTAAAAAACTTATATACAAAAGAATTAAGTATATTTTGAAATTAAAAAATTAAACTTTGTTCCAAAAAGTCAAAACCTTTTTTCAAAAATTTTTAAATGAAATTTCATCCAAATGAAAATGATTTTGCAAAAAAAAAAAAATTATAATACTAAATTTTTTTCCCTCAAAATGGCATTTTCCAGTGGAAAACTGTTTCGGTGAATCTTTTTCAATCAATTCTAATTACACGGGCTTTGCAAATGTATGATTAATTTTTTCCTTTTAATTACCAGTTACCACTCACAGCTTTTTTTAAGTAAGTGAACCAAACCCTGAGGTCTTTTCTCATCTTTAGCTCACCCTTCCCAGAGTTTAAACTGGGGCCTGGTCTACATTACGCTTTTATACCGATTTTAGCAGTGTTAAACCAATTTAATGCTGCACCCGTCCACACAACGAGGCCCTTTATATCGATATAAAGGGCTCTTTAAACCAGTTTCTGTACTGCTCCCTGACAAGAGGAGTAGCGCTGAAATCGGTATTACCATATCGGATTAGGGTTAGTGTGGCTGCAAATCGATGGTATTGGCCTCCAGGCGGTATCTCACAGTGCACCATTGTGACCACTCTGGACAGCAATCTGAACTCGGAGGCACTGGCCAGGTAGACAGGAAAAGCCCAGCAAACTTTTGAATTTCATTTCCTGTTTGCCCAGCGTGGAGAGCTCACCAGCACAGGTGACCACGCAGAGCTCATCAGCACAGGTAACAATACAGTCTCCTGAGAATTGAAAAAGAGCTCCAGCATGGACCGCAGGAATACGGATCATAATCGCAATGGGAGAGACGTCAAACAAACCCGCAAAGACAAATAAAAAACATTGAAAAATATCCAAGGCGATCGAGAGAAAAACCAACACACAGAACTCAGTGCATGCAGATGAACGTAAGGCTCAGCAACCTACCAGAAAACCCAAGAGCAAACACGAATGTCCAGGCAGGGCGAAAACAGCGCTCTACTCATCTTGGGCACAATCTAGGGGCGCCACACACCCCACCCCTCCAGATCCAAGCGTGAAAGGAATCCAGCCATGGCGAGAATTTGGACGGGAAGACGAGGAGAGAGAAAGAGATATCGCTTGCAAGAGGCAACACAGCACTCCGTCTGCCCCAACAAACCCAAGACTGTTCTCAACCAGACAGAATGACCCTCCCAGCCCTCCCAAGCCACTACCAGACACGAAGCCATGAAGGACCTCGGGAGGTCTAGTAAATGTAAAAACATGGTAAAAAGCAGAGTTTAATGATGATTGCCATAAACTGGGACTCACAAGCCATAAGCTAATCGGACAAGTGTTAATCATCGGACGACGAAACCTCCAGGACACTCCAGATTCCCCGAGGTACCCAAACACCTTGCAGAAGTTCGGGCAAGCACCTATAGCCGTCACACCATGGAGGACACTACCACACAGCATGACAAGTACTCGATACATGCATAGACAAACCTAGCTGGCGTCCGGGATATGCTGCATCAAAGCAACATCCGTTCTATCTCGCTGTTTAGCCTCAGGAGAGTATACGGTCATCGAACCTGTTGAACAATTCAGGAGTATAAGGGACAGAGCGGCCATCCACTGCCTGTTGCCTGTTGCTAAAAGAAATCCTCCATTGCAGTAGCCAAGTGGAAAGGGGGATAAAGCGCCAGCTGAGCAGTTTCGCGTCGGCTAACAGGGACTCCTCGCTGACCTAACACACGGTGGGCACGAAGGGCGTGAAATGCAGGACTCCATAGAACAGCGCACCTGGAGGGAGTAAAGACGAACCCAAGAAAATGGAGGTGGTCCTGCCGGCATTAACAGGAAAAACTAGAACTGAACGGGCTGCATGGTATTGGAAAGAGGAGGGCAATGAAATAAAAGCCGCAGAACGCGAGAAAGACAAGGTACCAATGGCCACATCAAGCGTAGAATCTCATCTGCGACCGCGCGTGTAGATCTCTAACACCAAACCGCAGAGCACTCAATATAAGTGCAAAGGTCGACCTGAAGGAAACACATGCTATGAAGGGAAAATGTCACCGTAAAAGATATAACCATGAGAGGAGAAATCTTGAAATCTCCCCCTTTTACTCCCTCACAAGCGCAAATTTCAACCTCCCTACCCACGAAGCTCAAGAGGAGGAAAAAAAGACGCAGACTAAGTTTCGAAATCAGGAATAACCTGCAAGAAAGGCTCATCGAAATACTAGAAAGGACTGTATCATACAGGAAAATGCCAGTGGAGAACGTAGGGAGAGGAAGAGACGCTCGAGGTGAGAGGGCAGCAGAAGATCAAATGTAGCAAAAAAAGAAGATCAGCGAAACGACATAACCGGGCGCGGCATGACCAAAACGCATCCCTAGCCTGTGGAAGCTCAGGACACAGCAATGAACGCAGACGCCGCTCAGCCCCTGTGTAACCACCCCACCACACACCATGTTCCTATCTATCCCACGCCCGCTGAAAACCGGGGAAGCTCGCACCGCACCGCTCCACCTCCGTGACACCCAACCAAGGCCTGTCATTACGTGAAATATGTAGAGATGCCTTTCCTTCCTCCATCCTCACTCCACCAACCACACTCTGGATACACTGCAACCCCCTCTATAAAATGACTTTTAAAAAGAGACATCTAAACAGAACGACTTAATTCCCTAAGCAAGCTGAAGCGAAAGGGGAGGGTTGCACAGGGAGAAGAGCAACAAGGGGGGGGGATCATACAAGGGAAACAAACAAGCAACAGTCACACCGTACCCTGGCCCGTGAGAACTGTTCAAAAGCGTCCTGAGCCACAGCTCGTTGGTAAATCCTCTAATCCCCTGTGCGCGCCGTAATCAGCAAGGCAGTGAATTGCCCTCACCTCACCCACCGTCCACCATAAAGGCCCCCCATTACTCGCCCACAAAAGATGGGAGCACACACAAGCAGCAATAACAATGACATAGGGTTGCGAAAGTCTAAGCCGAGTCAGTAAGTGCGCCAAGTGGCCCCTTTAAACGGCCAAAGCACCTGTCACCACATCGCACTAGCTCCAGCCGTAGTAGAATCACTACGACACAGACAACGAGCTGTCTGCATAATCAGCATCAAAAGGGGAGGCTAGCACCAGGATAAATACACTCTCAAACACCCAAACGATGTATCGGTACTGGGAAATAAATCCCTGCTGCAGCCGTTCAAACCCGAGATTCAGTGGAACGCGACGCCAAACCCAATTCCTGGCCATACCACCACATGAGGGGAAACGTCCGGGTGCCACCAGTGCTTGCAAGCACCACATGAAAAGCCCCTGTGGAGTAGGGGGCCCTTGGTCCCGTGCCAGGATGGGAGAGGAAAACGTCCACTATCCCCGCCACAGTTGAATCCATGCCAACACCACCACATGAACCGCAGCTTCGCCAGAGCCCACAACCGTTCAAGCCACAACCTAATGAGGCTGGCTACTTTGCAACTCACACCACCCACAGTAGATTTGCCCACTCAAATTGAGTCCATACGTCCTGGCGTGCAAGCTCCAGAAGGGCTATGCCAATATTGTTTTGTTTATGTCCTCCACTATCAACCTGGGAGCGCTCCATCTTGGATCATCAAATTAGGCAGGAAAGCAACACAAGTCCATGAACACTCCGCTTCACGCAACAAAGTTCGCGCCACGCGAATCGTCCAACCTGCCAAAAACATTGCGGCACACCTATCTGTGCTTTTTTCCCCAGCCCAACCGGTCAATGGCAAACTCCCCCATACAAGCGAACTCCAAAGCGCAAGGGGGGGGAGGGTGGGCCGGAGAGGGGGGGGCCCGCGTTTAGAGAATCTGGGCCATGCCCACACTCCTCGTCGCCATGCCTCTAGCCCGCCGCCCCCCGCCGGCTTTGCAGTCCTGTCGCAGAGACTGCAAACAAGGCTGAGTACAACGTCCACGATGTGGTCGGATCGCAGCTCCATGCTGCTGTGCAGGCGTTGCACAGCAATACAGAAAAAAAGAGTGCGAAACGTGCCGGCTGCTCACAGGAGGGAGTCGTACAGAACACACCTGTGACAATGTTTTTTGCCCCATTAGGCACTGGGATCTCAACCCAGAATTCCAAGGAGCGGGGGAGACTGCGGGAACTATGGGATAGCTATGGAATACCTACCCACAGTGCAATGCTCTGGAAATTGACACTAGCCTCGGTACATGGACGCACACCGCCGAATTAATGTGCTTAGTGTGGCCGTGTGCACTCAACTTTATACAATCTGTTTTACAAAACCGGTTTATGTAATATCGGAATAATCCCATAGTGTAGACATACCCTGGGTGAAAGCCACTGTTGAAAACACTGTCAGCATTTAGCCCAAAGTGAATTGCAGAGAGTTATTTTAATGTATTTTTGTTTCAAATATTTTTTTTTTACATGCAACCATTGAATTTTGGTTACAAATGTAAACAGCCCCTTCCAGGTTTGTAATCTCAAATCGGTAACCGCATTTTAGTTTAGTATCAAATATTACCAGTGGGGATCCCAAATGCTTCATTTCATGCACACCCAAAACATCCATGAAGTCCAGTGGCAGTTTGGGGAAGCACAGGGAATGAAGCATTGAGGCCAAATAAAGAACGTTTCAAAGAAAACTGTCAAATCTGGGTTCTAGGGCTTGATTCTCCTCTTAAATCAGGAGTAAATCCACTCAAGCAGCAGAGTTACACAACTGTGAAACTGTTGTGAGAGAAGAGTAAGGTCATATGGCCCCAGTTATGAGTTCCTCTTCCTCCATCCCTGTGCTTAGAGGGGCAAAGGATATGGGGCTTTTTGGAGTTCTGCCTGCCCCTTGGTGTAAATTAGATCTGTCTTAGAGGTGCTGTAATTTATACCCTGCATCCCATAGCTCTCTGTGTGCTTCAGGAAGCAAAGAATAGCCAGAGCTCCATGTGCTTTGCCTCTCCTCCTATTTTTGCCAACATACTTTCTCTCCATCTTGCAAGGCTCCCTACATCAAGAGAGGAGACTCCCTGTGCTGTGACACCTGGGACTGGCTGCACCTTCTTTATGGCCCCTTTCTCCTGCCAAAGTGATGGTATAAAGGGGCTATAGGACAGAGGAGATTTGGTCCCCATGGTTCCAGCTTTCCCTTGCAATGTCTACTAACATCACACAAATAGTGCAAGAAAAGAAAAAAAATCTCAGTAGGAAAAGAACGTTTAAAAGCTGTTAATCGAAAGAATCACTGGGGAGGGAGAAAGGGTGGAGGAGATCAGCATCTCTGAAAATGAATTATTTAAAAGACAACGCATTTTCTTCATTGCAATTATTCAGCACAAAGGAGCTGAAGGCAAATTCTATGGCAGGGGTAGGCAACCTATGGCACAGGTGCCGCAGTTGGCATGCGAGCTGATTTTCAGTGGCATTCACACTGCCCGGGTCCTGGCCACCAGTCCGGGGGGCTCTGCATTTTAATTTCATTTTAAATGAAGCTTCTTAAACATTTTAAAAGCCTTATTTAATTTACATACAACAATAGTTTAATTATGTATTATAGACTTATAGAAAGAGACTTTCTGAAAACGTTAAAATGTATTACTGGCACATGAAACCTTAAATTAGAGTGAATAAATGAAGACTCGGCACACCACTTCTGAAAGGTTGCCAACCCCTGTTCTATGGTTTATTACATGTCTATGGGAATATTTCATATATGTTCATTCTAATTTACTGGAACAGTGCAAAACAGTCTCCTCCCTTCCTTCCCTTTCTCCTTCTCCTTCTGTGTAAATAATTTATTTGCAGATTTAGTGACCAGCAGTGGCGGATTAATGATTTTGCCGCCCCTAGGCCCTGAAATAATTGCTGCCCCGCCTGCCCCTAACCCTGCCCCGACTCCACCTTTTCCCCACCCCTATTCCAAATCCTTCCCCAAAGTCCCCGCCCCAACTCTGCCCCCTCCCTGCCCCTATTGGATCCCTTCCCCAAATCCCCACCCTGGCCCCGCCTCTTTCCCCAGCATGTGTTCCCGCTCCTCCCCCCTCCATCCCTGCTCCGCGAAACAACTTTTTCGCGGTGCAAGTGCTGGGAGGGAGGGGAGAGAAACAGGACACGGGAGCGCACTCGCGGAGGAAGCAGAAGCCAGCTGGAGTGGGGGGGCGGGGTGGGGAGGGGAGCTTCTCCATGGGTGCTCAAATTTGCTGCCCCTGCAAATTTGTCGGCCTAGGCGATAATACACCGCTGGTGACCAGGCTGTTAAAGGAGACTAGTGATAGTTAGATACACACACTATGAAGTATTCCTAGACATGACTGTATTAAACAGAGAATGCGAGCCATGTCAAATTCTGAGAGCAGCAAATTTATTATCCAAGGTCACCCAAGGTAGGGTTGGAATTCAGGAGCCCTTGCTTCTATTTGTAGTTCTGCCACTGACTCCTGAGGTCTCTTCCAACCCTAACCTTCTATGATTCTATGACTTGCTGTCTGATCTTGGGTAAGTCACCTCCCATCTCAGTTTTTCCTTCCACCTTTTGTCTTGTCTATATAGATTGCAAGCTCTTCAGGGCAGGAACTGTGTCTCTTACTATGTATTTATAAAAGCAGCAAAGAGTCCTGTTGGTTCAGGCTCTCAGCAGACTCAGGCAGAGGTGGCTGTATCAGTTACCTTCAGGTAACCCATGAGGGCTGCAGACTGCATCCAACGAAGTGGGTATTCACCCACGAAAGCTCATGCTCCAAAACATCTGTTAGTCTATAAGGTGCCACAGGATTCTTTGCTGCTTTTACAGATTCAGACTAACATGGCTACCCCTCTGATACTATGTATTTATAGAGCACTTAGCACCGTGATACCCTGATCTCAGCTGTGGCTCTAAGCGCTACCGTAATGCATGTAATAAAAAGCAGTAATAACTCAGTATCCAGAGGGAAAGTGTCACTGTAGTTACCTATGCCTGAGTGCAGTATCAGTGTTTACCATGATTAATAGAGCAGAATCCGTCAGAGACTGTTTGGCCCCATAGAGCTTTCATAAAGGCATTTCCATGAGATTGTGGGAAGACGGTAGCCGTAGCATACTGTGGAATCTCAGACACGTATACATAGGTTCCCCCGCCTCCATCCATCCACAGAGGCAGAAGAGTTTGAGCCCAGAGGAGTGAACAACCCAAAGCCTGACTAAAGTAAAGCTGCTTTTGTTGAATATTATGCTTTCAGCAACCTTCACGCTTAGACTGTGAATCCCCTTCGTGAGATGTTTTTTCTTTGCAGCGTATAAAATGAGATGTCTGAAGATATTTCTGAGGTGTTTCCACATCATAGGGATTTGAACATGGGATAGGCTGCACCCAAAGCAAGAATCATACCTCTGCATCAAGAAGCCACATTCAGACCCTCCGTTGAGGAGCGCAAGCTTTGGTTTCTGTCCCAATACTGGAGGGTGGGGATGAATATACTGAGTAAGGATAGAGCCAGAATGAATGCTACAGAGGGTTGTCATTCATCCATTGGGGTTCTTGTTGCCATTCAGATAGCCATAAAGCTGAAAATCAAACCACACTTTGAAAAGTACATTGCGCTGACGGGTCTCACTGGTTCTTGAAATGTAGTCCTGAAAAATCAAATTAAGAAAGTAGGGACTTACGCTTAAATAATAGATGATTTTCTTTCCTTTACACTGAAGGGTTGTGAGTTTGTTTCTATGAAACTACATGTGTCAGCTGAATTTATGTTTCTGTTATGAGGCAGTTGTTAAATAGGATCATAGCGCTGGGATGGTAAGGACTTACTGCTAAGTAGGATCATAGCATAGGGATGGAAAGGATTTATTGGATCATCCAGTCCAAGCCCCCTGCAAGGTTATCTTAGATAATCATAAGAAGCTGCCTCTGTTATATAAGGAACTAAAAAAGGTTTACCAAGTCCCTAGTTTAGGACTTCAGCAGGTTTGCAATATCAGTTATGTGAGAAAGTCTTTTGCATATTTTGAATTTTGTTAAATTGTTTTACTGACTAGGAAGCCATGTGATTTTTTTTTTTTTGGTTAGTGATGGGAAAAATGATAGTTGTTGGCTTGATTGCTATGACTCATGGGGAAGGGCTGTATTTTCTACAGCCCTTAATTCCATCAAGATTTAAAATCTTTGTGACTAAGACGGTCAATAATGCTGGCAGCTGAGTAAACAGGAAAATTAAATTGAAATTATTTCCTAATGATTTAGATGGAAATGTTTGCTTTAATTTTCACAAGGGATCCAACTTATCAATATAAAGGATCCTCATAGGGAAGCCTATTCTGAAATGGGATTGATTAAAAGGTAAAGAATGATTTATAATATTCCTAATGAGTTCATGCAGTTGTATAGATACAAGCTTAAATCTTCTATTTCTTTGCAAAGGGAATATAATTTGAGCTTCATCTAAGTACATTACAATGCATTCAGTCGGGGTGAATGAAACTACTCTGTAGGTGGACGAGAAAGTATTTGTATCTTCCTATTCATTTGCCTCTGAGCACCTTCTGCAAAGATTGTAAATGGTACCAACTTCATCCCAGCTCTGTATATTCATCTCAGGCTTTGCACCCTTGCCTAGAATGAGGATTTTAAGGATATCACTATTCTGGTACCAGTGCAACTAGAGCTCAGAGTAGGTCTAGATGATGTGGTGGTGAAAACTGTGGCACCGTCTACACTCGAGTGCCAACCATTGATGGAACTAGTGTTGCTGGCCCAGTTCTAGTACAAAGGAGGGAGACTTTCCTAAAATCCTATGTAGATGTAGCATGAGAGTGAATTTGTGTTCTCGCCATCTCATGTACCATCATCAGTAATAAAGGATGTGTGGACCAGACTATGCCTTCAGTGACACCTATGCAACCTCCATAATTTCAATGAGGTATAGCTGGTTGAAAGTTGGTGATGGGCAAGGTAGAATAGAATCCAGTTCACTCTCTTAACTGTGTTGGCTCTGTAGTAAAAGTCAGTCACTGAAACAAGTGACTCTGAATACCCAACAGGAACTGGTCTGTTGAGTGAGAAGGTGACATTTTTACATAATTAGCTTTTACATAAAACCACACTTAATATACTTTTGTAGAGGTTTGAATGTGAAACTGTTAAGAGACATCTCAGACTAGTAATGGTGAATTGGTGAAAAGGTAAGTGACCTATGGGACTATTGAAAAGATGTGCAAGAATGAGATATAATGCTACTATAGAGCAGAGGAGCATAGACCATGCTCTGCAGAATATTTTGCCAAATGCTTAGAAGAGATGACATTAGAGTTGCTCACCACATTCTCTCCACTTTGTGGCTTTATTTTCTCTCTTCAACACACCACCCTCATTCCTGTGAAAGTAACACACAAACTGAGATGCATGCAGTCATCTGGCCTAAAGAATGTAGAGTGCCTTCCCAAACTGCTTAGGCCAGACCAGGGCTTAGTGAGACCTTTGTTGAGTCCCCTCAGCAGAACACCAGGCAGCACAGATTGTGTGTTTAGTTAGTCTGGGAGCTGGAGAACCAAACATAACCACAGAGTCCATCTGTGTGGTCTGAATAAAGAATCCTCTCTTACATTCATTATAATAGTCCTGTCTCTTATTTACTGCAAGGAACACTACAGAGAATACTAAGTTTGCATAATTTAAAGTAAGGAGTAACATGCTTAATGTTTAAATGATGAAAAAAATCAACATAAAGCAGCACAGAGACTTCAGTATTTAATTCACTTGCGTGCGTGTATGCGTATGTAATCTGTCTAGTTTGTTTCATCTCTCAAGGCACCCTATAATCACCGACCAATTAAGCTTCACTACATCCCTGTGAGATGCATAAATGCAGGGCTGGATTTAGGGGCCCTCTAAGCCTCTGGGGGGGCACCGGGTTCAGGATGCTGTTTTTGTTGTCAGCGATAAAAGGGAAAATAGAATGTTTGAAGTAACATTTTTGAGGTATTCGGTATGAGGATTCATTTTTCACTAACTTCATAGAATGTTCTGGACCTTTCTAGAATCTCATGGAACCTTCCAGACTTTCTGAGAAATACATTTTCCTTGAACCTCCCAGAATGTAGTCAGCCATGCCAAGCAGGTATATAAGGGGTGGGGTTTTGCCAGTCAGTCAGTGAGATATAAGAAAAAACTGAAGTGAAGTGAGGGCCCAGCTGCGATAGTGTGAACCTTGTTTTATTGTGTAATTATGAAAGTGTGCTTGTGTTTTAAGACTTGAAGACTGTAAGCAGCAATTAATAAAGGACATTTTTAGTAAGTCACCAGAGATATCTATCAAACCCCTATCTATGCAACAATATAAAAGAAATACTGTTACTTCTTTTACCATGCTTAACACATAATGTTTGATGACTTTCACAGTCATGAGTGGTGAGCTTGGCTTTTCAAAGCTCAGGTTCATTAAAACATATCTTCGATAGTGGCCAATGAGACACTGACCTTGCTTGCTATTTTATCACTTGAAGATGCCATTGGCCAGTCTTTGGATCTCTCTGATTCTGTGCAAAGGGCAAAGATAAGGGAAGTGATGTTTTGAACTAAAGGACTAGGGTTAACATTCTAAACCTGTCACTTATGGTAACACTATTTAATACTGGTCCACCCAACATTGGTGCACAGTTCCGTTTCTTAATGTTAGTACACTTCTATTATTCTTAACATTAAAAAGTTTCTATAAGCGCTCCTATTACCCCCCACCCCCATCCTGATTTTTCACACTTGCTGTCTGGTCACCCTACATGGGGCTCCCTGAAGCACGGGGCCTGCGGCAGTCGCCCCAATTCACTGTACCCTAGGAAGGCCGTGCCCAGCCAGGGCAGAACAGTCAATGGGCCCCCTAAAAAGGTCCACCTGATGTTTGGGTGGTGCTGCATCCAACACAGCCAGGGCTTCCACATGCCCGCCTGGCTGCCTTCACTCCACCGGTACCATCCTGCATGTGCCTAGAAACCCTGCGGCCTGCCCAGGCAATTTGAAAGGGCCCTGGGCTCCCAGCCACCAGGCCCTTTTAAATTTCTGGGCCCCTGGACAATTGCCCCTTTTGTTTCCACCCCCTGCTGGTGGGCCTGAGGACTGATATTGCAATATTAAGGTCCATGCTGTGTGTCCCATTGGAAAGCTGTGAATTCACCCTTTCCAGTAAAGCTCCTGCCTTGATCCTGAGAAGTCACAGCAGAGCAGACCTGAAACTTATCACTGGTACAGAACTGAATATTGAGCTAGCATATTTTGGTGCTGCAAAAGTGCATCTCCAAAAAAGGTTAGGTCTAGATGTATCTTTCTCAAGCCCAGCTACATTGTCCTTAACACTGTCCCTCAAAAAATAAAGATAGAGCCATGCTCCGGAACAGTACCAATGAGGCAGTGAGATCTTGTGCTAAACCTGCCTGTTATTGCTTATCATTAGCTCGGCAGGATTCCAGGCACAAAACAGAGCTTTACATTTGCTGCCTTGGCTCATAGCTTCATGCCAGTTTTCCTAACCTTGTTTTCAAGCTTGATCAGGTTTTTGTCTAAATTCTAATGGAAGCACTAAATCATCTTGCTGTGAAAATGAGCAGCATGTTTGGGCAATGGGAGGTAATTAGTACTGTGCTTTCCTGTTTCAAAGGAGCACACTGGGCTGAGCTCCCCAGCTAAGTGGAACGTTTCACTCGCTGTAGCTCTTAAAGTTCCTTCAAGTAAACATCCATTCTGCAAGCCGTTCAGCATTGGTGCTATCCTGGTTATTCACTCATTGGGACTGATATTTATAAACAATTATATTTATAAGTAATATCGAAGCCAAACATGCAAGTGATCTCTTGTACTTGTACTGAATGAAGGAGGGCTTATTCTCATCCTGAACTGAAGAACTATTGAATCTGATGCTCCAGTGCTTTGCACTGTACGTCTTCATTTACTCCTGTACAACTTGATTGTACAATACTTCTGAGCATGATACATTTGATTTGCACAGGTGTAGATGGGGACATAAAGTGAAAATCAGTGGAGAATCTGCCTCATTGGTCTAGACTATGACCCCTTTTTTCTGGCTTCTTTGTGCCACTCTGGCAGCGCAAATTTACTAAAAAGTTGGTGTAGGAATTCCCTTTAGTAATGGGAATGGATGGTATAAAGCCAGAATAGTATCACATTGCCAGCTCTTCCCAGCGTGTGACACAAGGGGCCTGGTTTGGGAGTGGGGGCATTGCTGAAGCACCTCTCTGCTTTGGTTATTTCCTGCTACAAGAATAACTCTTAGGGGCTGTGGCCAGCCTGGGAATGACAGTATTTTGATGAGAGTCAGACAGGCCTACTTTAGGTTAAGTGTTTTCAGGACTGGGAGGTATGAACATAAGAACATAAGAACGGCCATACTGGGTGAGACCAAAGGTCCTTCTAGCCCAGTATCCTGTCTTCCAACAGTGGCCAATGCCAGGTGCCCCACAAAGAATGAACAGAACAGGTAATCATCAAGTGATCCATCCATTGTCGCCCATTCCCAGCTTCTGGCAAATGAAGGCTAGGAGTACCATCCCTGCCCATCCTGACTAATAGCCATTGATGGACCTATTCTCCATTAACTTATTTAGTTCTGTGAAAGCTGGCTGACCCCGCTTAACAGATTACAAGCGGCCACTAGGGAAGGGGGTAAGTACTGCTCATGGACACAGTAGCCTGAACTCTTGCACTATCTCTTCTCCTCTGCCTCAAAGCAGGAAAATCCTGCTCCAAACCAGTCAGTACTACTCAGATAAGGGGAGCATAAAATTTTACACTTACTAATCAAGTATTAACACGTAAGATTCTTTGTCTAAATGTGTATAAAAGGTTTGTAAAATTTGTGTAAAACAAAGTCTTTTGTACCAAGGTACAGGTTCTCCTTTTTCTGCAAAATAAAGCATTTTTCCTTATCCCTGTCAGGCTGTTAATTGGCTCTCAGCTAGGCAAACCCGATATTTCGGTAACAGTTTCTGGTGACCCCAGACGGGACTCTTCTAGCTCGGACATTGGACTCCGGACGGCTGCGGCGAACTAGGAGCGGCGCCACTGGGGTGCTTAACCCCTCTTCCTCACTTCTCCGCAGCCCCTGGGGTTCGTGCTCCGATAAGGTGAGCCCTAAGAAAATAAAAAAATACTATCTGGTTCTGGTTAAAGGTGGGCCTTTTATCTGGTTCTAGTGCACTATCTGGTTCTGGTTCTGTTCTGTTTAACCAGTTACTGTTGTTTTTCTGCTCTGTATATATTTGGGCGTTAAAAGTGTGGGCGAAACTGAACCTCTCGTTCGTAATTCCTCGGAGTGGAAGCCATGCGTGCAGAAAAGCTCTAAGGTCAAATTAAAATCCTTCTGTCCCGTCCCCTGTAGCGGTCAATGTAATAAAAATAAAAAAACCTGAATTAAACTGTAATTCCCTCTGTTCTCTGTGTAATTCTCTTTTCTGTTTAAGTGTCAGCAAACAAATGGGTGGGTCTCTGGGTAAATCCTCTAAAGGGGTTTGGATTATATGTTAAGTAAATGGCCTTTACCTGGTGTTCAGAAAAATAATGTCAAGAAAATTAAATAGTTAAACGCCAATGGGCCATGTATTTTTGTCCAGGTGGCAAGCCTCACAAAAAAAAAACTGGGGTAGTCTTGTAAATAAAAATATTTTAAAAAAAAACAAAAAAAGTAAGGGCTAATTAAAAAGCCCACCCTCCTAACTAAACTGGTAATAAAACAAGTTAATGCCCATAAAAAAAACGGTTCAACAAAAAAAGCAAAATCGGGCAAGCAACAAACAAAAAAATTAAAAAACAAATTAAAAATTCTAAAAATATAATAAAAAATAAATAAATGTAAAGATAAATAAATGTAAGCATAAAAATTTCAAATACCCAAAACAATACTTAAAATAATAATTTAAGTTAATAAAATTAGCTGTTAAAAAATAGGAAATAATTTAAAAAAAAAATAAAAAATTAACTCTATAATTGCTAAAGAAACCCAGCAGTTAAACTTTATAAAATGCTAAAAAAAAAATTTTGGTGTCTTTAAAATATTTATAAATAAATTCAGGCAAAAAAATTATTAAATTGCAATCATTTAGCTATAAACAATTTAATTAAATTAGCTAAAAAAATATATACAATGCTATGTAATTAAAATTTTATCAAGCTCTAAAGGGCACTATAAATAGTAATATTTTCTTTCAATATTTAAAAACAAAAATTAAAAATAAAAAGCAATTAAAATGCTAGTAAAGTTAATTATGTCCCTTTTAAAGTGAAAATCTTTAAGCTGTGGATAGCTTTAAATCCAAAGCAAGCCAAAAAGCATCTGTATTAATGCAAATTATCTAACTAATAAAGTAAAAGGCACTAAAACCTGGGCTGCCTATAAAACAAATACAGAAAAATATAAAATAATTCCTCCGTTTTGCCTAAAATCAACAAAAATATTTGTATATTTAAGTTATAATTAACTGCCCCAAAAAAATAAACCTCTGTTTTTTGTCTTTCAAATAATCAAAAAAAACTAATGCCAGCTAAACAGCATTCAACATATCATGCATTTACTGGCACAATAAAAATTATGTTTTGTATTCTATGTTCTGTCTTACAGTGTTTGTCTCGTGGCCAAAATCGTTATGTTTAATGTTTTCATAAAATAGTCTGGTTTAAAATCAAGCAAAGGGGTTAAATTAAAATACAAATACTTGTTTTATTCAACTTAAAATACAAAATGTTTAAATAAATCAAAAAAATATAATATACTAAAGACTAACACATTTGCTTAAATAAAAAAAAAACTTCATTGGCCAAATTTTTTAATTAAAAATTATTATTAAAATTTGCATACCAACAGTTTTTAAAAACAAAAACATAAAAAATTAACCCACTCCCCATATTATACATAAAATCCTTCTGGCTACCTCAAATTTCTAGCCAGGAAACTAAAAATAATAAAAAGCTATTAAACTAAAAGTTGTATTAAATAAACTCCCCAAAGTAAATGTGCTTGTCCTGGCTTGTTGCTCCAAAGCTCTGTAATAAAATTAATTTAGTAAAAATATATACATAGCATACATTAAATAATAAAACCCTGCTATAGTCTTGGTCTTGACAACATCCTCTGGCAAGGAGTTCCATAGGTTGCCTGTGCATTGTGTGAAAAAAAATATTTCCTTGTTTGTTTTAAACCTACTGCCTATTAATTTCATTTGGTGACCCCTAGTTCTTGTGTTATGACAAGGAGTAAATGACACTTATTTACTTTCTTCATTACTAGTTATGATTTTATAGACCTCAGTCATATCTCCCCTTAGTTGCCTCTTTTCTAAAATGAAAAGTCCCAGTCTTAATCTCTCCTTATTTGGAAGCCGTTCCATAACCCTAATGATTTTTGTTGCCCTTTTCTGTACCTTGGGGCGACCACATCTGCACATAGTATTCAAGATGGGGGCATGCCATGGATTTATATTGAGGCAATATATTTTCTGTCTTATAATCTATCCCTTTCTTAGCGATGTCCAACATTCTGTTTTGAGCTGCTGCACACTGAGTGGATGTTTCAAAGAACTATCTACAATGACACCAAGATCTCTCTCTTGAGTGGTAAGAGCTCATTTAGACCCCATCATTTTATATGTATAGTTGGGATTATGTTTTCCAATGTGCATTGCTTTGCATTTATCAACATTGAATTTCATCTGCCATTTTTTTACCCAGTCATCCAGTTTTGAGAGATCCTGTTGAAGCTCTTTGCAGTCTGCTTGGGAGTTAACTATCTTGAGTAGTTTTGTATCATCTGCAAATTTTGCCACCTCACTGTATATCCTTTTTTCCAGATCATTTATAAATATGTTGAATAGGACTCTTCCCAGTACACCCCTGTGGGACACCACTATTTACCTCTCCATTCTGAAAATTGACCATTTATTCCTACCCTTTGTTTCTATCTTTTAACCAGTTACCAATCCATGAGAGGACCTTCCCTCTTATCCCATGATAGCTTACTTTGCTTTAGAGCCTTTGGTGAGGGACCTTATCAAAGGCTTTCTTAAAATCTAAATACGCTATATCCACTGGATCCCCCTTGTTCACATGCTTGTTGACTCCCTCAAAGAATTCTAGTAAAATCGTGAGGCATGATTTCCCTTTAGAAAAACCTTGTTGACTTTTCCCCAACAAATTATGTTCGTCTATGTGTCTGACAGTTCTGTTCTTTACTATAGTTTCATCCAGTTTGCCTGGTATTGAAGTCAGGCTTACAGCCTGTAATTGCCAGGATCACCTCTGAAGCCTTTTTTAAAAATTAGCATCACCTTATCTATCCTCTATTTACAAAAGCTGATTTAAATGATAGGCTACAACAGTGGTTTCCAACCTTTTTACACCCAAGACCACTTTTTGAATTTAAGGGCAACCCAGGATCTGCTGGGCTGGGGCCGAGGGGTTCATAGCGTGAGATGGGGCACCAGGCTGAGTCTGGGGCATGGGGTTGTGGTGCAGAAGGGGATATGGGGTGCTGGCTCTGGGAGGGGAGTCAGGGCTGTGACGGGGGGTTGGGGTGCAGGAGGGAGTCTGGGGTGCTGACTCTGAGAGGGGGGTCAGGGCTTGGCAGGGGGTTGGGATGCAGGAGGGGGGTATGAGGTGCTGGCTCCGGGAGGGGGCTCAGGGCTGGAGGCTGGGGTGTGGCCTCCTGCTGGGCAGCACTTACCTTGGGTGGCTCCCGGCTGGCAGTGCAGCAGGGCTAAGGCAGGCTCCCTGCCTGCCCCAGCCCCATCCCGCTCCTGGAAGGAGACAACATGCCCCTGCAGCCTCGTGGAGGGGGGGACAGGCTCCCAAGTCTGCGCGCTGGCTCTCTCTGCAGGCACCACCTCTGCAGCTCCCATTGGCCACAGTTTACTGTTCCTAGTCAATGGGAGCTGTGGGGGCAGTGCTTGCAGGCAGGAGCGGCTTGCAAGCCCTGCCCACCCCCCGGCTCATGGGGGCTTGCTGGCTGCTTCCAGAAGCAGCGTCGGGTTGGAGCAGGCAGGGATCCTGCCTTAGCAGCAGCTCCGCTGCACCACCGGAGATCGCGATTGACTGGGAGAATCTCCAGGATTGAGTTGATCGCAGTCGACTGGTTGGTGACCACTGGGTTACAAACTACAGCACTCTGCAGTTTCACATTTGAGTTCCTTCAGAACTCTTGGGTGAATACCATCTGGTCCTGGTGACTATGCTATGCACCTATCACAGCAGAATAGCTCCCGTCATAATGACAAGGCACTGGAGAAACTACCTGTTATGTGTGTCCTTTACCCAACAGTAATAATATGAAGAAACCATATGGGCACAGTTGGGTCCCGAATATCCATGTTTACAAAATACACACAAAGATGTAAGACCTAGCTACATATGTGTTCATGTCTTGAGTGATTTCTGGAGGCATTTAAAACATAGAACAGTGTGAGCACCACTAGAGACTCAAACTATTTACAGGGATAATACCCTATTTGAGTGATTACACATGTCTACTGTAGATCCATGCACAAGTGTCAGAGAACTCTTTCCCTCAATAGCACCACTGGGTTGGCTTTAGTGCCCTCTGCCATTGCGCACCACTGCATGCAGGTATAAGAGGGTGGAGCTGTCCCTGTCTGTCCTCAATCCCTTCGTGCTACCAGTGATGGTTGTTAGAGTGCTTCAGTCTTGTTATAGCATGTTCTTCTCTCACTCCTTGCATATGCCTTGTTTTTTCTTGGAAGCTAGTTAGGTAAAGTGTATTATAGATAAGTGTTAGTATTAAGGTTCAAGGTCTTCTTTGACCAAATTCAAATTTCAGTACCAGGACTGGTACTAGAGCCCTGCCTCACTCTCTGAGCTTTAAATCCTGCCAGTTGTATAATAAGCTGATTCTGCAAGAAATCTTACAAGTTGGTGGACTTTCTGGCCTTGGCGGTGCCTTCCAGAGTGGTTCCGCTGATTAATGAAGCCATTCTAGAGCTTGTTAAGGCACTGTGGCAGACCCCCTTTTCTCTCCCTCCCACAGCAAAACAGGTGGAGAGGAGGTGATACAGCCCTTCTAAATGGCTTGATCATCTGTATTCTCATCCTCCCGGGCTCCTTACTAGTGGCAGCAGCTATTGAGAAGGAGAGGAAGGGATATCAGGCATTGAGACCTAAGAGAATAAAAGAATCTAGACTTCTTTGGCTGTAAACTTTATTCTATGGGAAGTCTGCAGCTCAGAGTTGCAAACCAGCAAGCACACTTGAGTCACTATGACTTCACTCTCTGGAAGAACATGAGGGCAGGTTACCAGATGATTGCAAGCAGAAATTCAGTGGTGGAGGAAGGCAAGCGGATGGCCAGAACGGCTCTCCAGGACAGCTTGGTTACAGCAGACACAGCAGCTTGAACCTTGACATCTGCCATAATTATGAGATGATGTTCTGTGGCTGCACTCCTCTGGTCTCCCTGCAGAGGTTCAACAGACCAGCCAGCTATTTTCAGACAAGACAGACGATAGGCCTCATAGCCTAAAATATCCCAGGGAGACACTAAAGTCAGTTGGAATCTATACACCAATGACAAAAAGAGAGCAGTTTCAGCCGCAGCTGTCCTACAGACATCAGAGCTTTGTTCTGCAGTCCCTGGACCAACCAAGAAAAAAAGGCAGAGTTTACAGGACGACCCTCCTCTTCTGCATCAGCAGGTTCACCTTTTCCAGCCATTTCTTCCAAACAGGTATTTTGACGAGTTGTTCGAGGACAGTTTACCTGTTCCACCTGTTTCTACTCCTTTCTACCAGTCGCTTCATCCACTTCCTAAGAGCTGGGTCCCACATAACATCAGATCAGTGGGTCTTAAGCATGGTGGATGTGGGATATCTTCCTCTTCCCCATCCCTCTTCAGGAACCACTCTCATGAGATTGTCCTTCAGCAGAAGGTCCATGACCCACCCTCCTTCCCCTCTCTATCAAAGTCTATCTGGTAAGAAGGAATTTAGGGAGTTGGGGGCAGCTTCACCCTCTTATATCTGTATCCAGTGGCACATGATGGCAGAGGGTGCTCAAGCTGCCCCAATGGATACTGCTGAGGGAAAATGTTCTCTGACAGTTGTGCATGGGGCACTTGCACGCCTACAGTGCAATGGACATGTGCAGCATACCTCAAAGAACAGCAGTGACAGAAAGGTAGGTAGCTGTTTCTTCTCATTCTGACCCTACCCCCATAGAGATTGTTCCTATCTATAAACACCTAGTTATAGGCGACAAGGCAAAGATAAAGAAAATTGATGTGGAATTGCTGTTGTAATGTCTCATTCTGGGTGAAATGCACTGTCTGTGCAGATAGCCAAAGTTGCAAAACTTAAGTGGGACTTAAGTAGTGTGTAGTCCTTGTGTTGGCTCTCTGCAGAGGAGTTGTTCACTCATGCCAGTAGGGAGCCCTAAAGCAGCAGTAACAGAACCCCTTTGCTCAGCCCAGTAGGCACAGCACAGTACTCAAGGGGTTCTATGAAAAATGCCCTTAGTTCACAAGTGCACAAGCAGCTAAGTCAAATCAGTGACCCCCAGCTAAAATTCTGACCTAGCATCACCACTGTGGCTAAGCCAAGAGCGGTATTAGAGGATATTAAATATTTATTTGGGGCTTCTGATGATGTTAAGCCTTTTTCCTTTGAAAACTCCTACCCCAGTGATCATAAACAAGGAACAGAACTAGGATGAACAGATGGCTTGACAGATGGTATGCTGCTCCTTTTTTAACCAGGCTTTTGTAGAATGTGGGAATCTCAGTGTTTGTCTGACTTTGTATGTTCTTATGCGTGCTTTTAGTTTTTAATCAGTGAGTTCTGTTTCATAATGATGCTTTTTATTTTTGCCATATCTAGAGGTTCCTGATGCTTCACTATTTGCATCCTTATTCCTGTCTGAAACCACCTTGAGCAACATAAACATTTTTTATTAAATGGGACTTTTGCAATGGACTTCAGTGGGTGTGGGACCTGGCCTTATAACAAGATTTTAGAATGATTTCTAATGTTTTTCCTCTTACCTTTTGGCTTTCCCTCTCCCTCCCTTGACATAGTTCCCTGAATGCTCACTAGTAGTTATGGTTTCACTAAGATTTAGAGACAAAGGCCTGGTCTACACTATGCGTTTAAACCGATTTAAAGAGCGTTAAATCGATTTAACGCTGTACCCGTCCACACTACAACGCCCTTTATATCGATATAAAGGGCTCTTTAAATCGATTTCTGTACTCCTCCCCGACGAGAGGAGTAGCGCTAAATTCGATATTAACATATCGGATTACGGTTAGTGTGACTGGAAATCGACGTTATTGGCCTCGGGCGGTATCCCACAGTGCACCACTGACCACTCTGGACAGCAATCTGAACTCGGATGCAGCGGGCAGGTAAAAGCAGGAAAAGCCCCGCGAACTTTTGAATTACATTTCCTGTTTGCCCAGCGTGGAGCTCTGATCAGCACGGGTGGAAATGCAGTCTCAAATCCAAAAAGAGCTCCAGCATGGACCGTACGGGAGATATTAGATCTGATCGCTGTATGGGGAGACAAATCAGTTCTATCAAGCTCCGTTACAGAACACGAAATGCCAAAGCGTTTGAAAAAAAATCTCCAGGATACACAGCGCTGCGTGACAAGCGTAACGGGAAGCCAGAGACTCAAATGGATGCTCATGGATGGAGGGGTACTGAGGACTCCAGCTATCCCACAGTCCACAGCAGTCTCTGAAAACTATTTGCATTCTTGGCTGAGCTCCCAATGTCTGTAGGTTCAAACACAGTGTCTGGCGTGGTTCAGGGAATAGCTCCTCAGTTCTTCCCCCCCCACCACCACGTGAAAGAAAAGGGAAAGAAATCATTTCCTGACTTCTTTCAATGTCACCCTATGTGTACTGAATGCTGCTGGTAGACGCGATGCTGCAGCAGCGAAGAGCAGTATCCGCTCCTCTCCCTCTCCCCTCCCTGGTGGTAGACGGTGCAGTAGGACTAGTAACCGTCCTCATGAATATCTAACATGTTGACATGAGGGCATCATTCCTGGTTACTCCCAGTAGATAGGACAGAACGGCTAATAACTAGCTTCATCATAGCAACTGGGGGCTTCAGCCCCTCCCTTCCTGTGTAAAGAAAAGATTCTGTACTGCCTGGACTGTCATAGCAGCAGCATGCTGTGCTCCTCTCCCCCACACCGCTTAATGTCCTGCCTGGACTATCATTGCGCCGGGAGGCTGCCTCCCCTCATTTTATGTCACTAATCAGTGTTTTCTTATCCTGCATTCTTTATTACTTCATGACACAAATGGGCAGGACACTGCCATGGTAGCCCAGGAAGGTTGGGGGAGAGGGAAGCAACGGGTGGGGCTGTTGCAGGGCACCCCCTGTGAATACTGACACGGAGCAGCTGTGCTTTCTGATACACTGGTCCTCTAATACACTTGCCCCTTATTCTAGGCAGGACTGACTCTATTTTAGAAACCATAAGGAGGATTGACTTGGGAGTCAATCCCAATTTTGCTTTGCGTTGCCCCCTGGCCGATTTCAGCCAGGGGCAGTCATGATAGCAGCGGACAGTACAGGGGGGGAGAGATAACCGTTATTTCATTGCCAGTTTACTCCCGGCAGTAGACGGTACAGAATGACTGGTAACCATCTCTGCTATCATGCAAAAGCAAGTGAATGCTGCTGTGTAGCGCTGGAGTATCGCCTCTCTGTCCGCGCATCCAGTACACATACGGTGTCGGAAAAAAAAAAAGCTGAATGGGGCTCCATGGTTGCCGTGCTATGGCGTCTGCCAGGGCAATCCAGGGGAAAACGGCGCGAAAGGATTGTCAGCTGATGTTTTCCCGAGGAAGGAATGACTGATGACATTTACCCAGAACCACCCACGACAATAATGATTCAACCCAGAATTCCAAGGGCGGGGGGAGACTGCAGGAACTATGGGATAGCTATGGAAGAGCTACCCACAATGCAACGCTTCAGAAATCGACGTTAGCCTCGACCATGGACGCACAACGCCGAATTACTGTGCCTAGTGTGGCCGCATGAAATCGAATTTATAATATCAGTTTTATAAAACCGATTTTAGCTAATTTGATATTATCCCATAGTGTAGACGTGGCCAAAGAAACAAATTCAGAGGTGAGTGAGTCCAAGGATGTTTAAGCTGGTGCAGCTTCCACCTCCTTGTATGCCTCTTGCTGTATATTTTACATTCCTTTTGACCTCCCTCTGCACTGGGCTCAAAATTTCACATTTGCTTACAAATCGAGTGTGTTGGGCACCTGTCTGTAATCCAGTTAGGGATTTGCTTTGTAAACTGAAATCTTTCAGTGATTTAAGGTGAATTTCTTTCTATCCTATTTTGTTCTCTTTAGGGTTCTTATTTTGCTGTCCCCACTGTAATATCTGAGTGCTTCTGGTAGCTCCTTGCAGTGTAGGGCTGTGTTTTGGGTAGTGTTTGTAGATTTGGTAGGTTGTATTTTAAATGACAAAACTTTTATTCTGGTTCTTAAACCCAGGCTACTAACAGATCTGCCCAGCTTAACTTTTCCTTATGCTTAATACAAAGTGTCTCTAAGCAGAGTGGATTGCAGTGAAATTGTTTTAAGAGTACCTGTGGACCCTCTTCACACACAATCTGGAATGGCTCCATAGGCTTCCAGTTTAGTCATCCCGGGGCCTACTACTGATTTATTTGGGAGTCAGAATAATCTGTTTTTCTTTCCTATATACCTTGGATTCCTGCCTTTGATCACAACTCTTGTATTAATATGGAAGTTCAGAATGCAGCACCCTCCCATATGGCCAACCTTATGCACAAAGAAAACATATAACTGTTGTGGGGGAGGGGACAGGGATGGACAGCCTGTGCAAGCTCTGAGAACCATCCCATGGGTTTCTCTCTGTCTTTTTGGTAGCAAGACAACAACTGACTGCTACTCTCTGCGTGTGCGCGCGCACACACACGTGTAAAGAACTGAGCATGAACCAAGAGACCAGCTGGTTGCCTCTCAAGAATTAGTGAATCTCCAGCAGGTGTCTGCTAACTGGCATTTCCAAGCTTTCCGTTAGAATGGACATAAGCTATTCTGTACTAAATTTCTGCCCAATATCTGGCAGCACCTAAGAGAAATTCTGTGCTTGGCCCTCAGCTGCTTTATGCTGCATGCAGTCGGAAAGGCAAGGAGCTGTAGCCTTTTATTTTATTTAAAGTAAATTTAGTGATGTTATATTACACCACCATGAGTTTGGTTCTAGTTGCTACAGTTTCAAGCGCCACAGAGTGAAAATTGCCTCGGGTGCTTTTCTCAAATTTGGAGATGCTAGGAACATACAAAGGCAAGGATAGTGACCATAGACACCATCACTAGTACAAAGTCTTGTCCATACTATACCTTTTGATAAAGCAATAAGCAACGTTACAATTACCCATGCATGCAGAAATCCTACAAAAACCTATGCAATAATTCTAACTAGTCATACTCACATCTTCAAAGGTATTTTAGGGTCCGATGGACCTCTCAATAGACTATCATTGCTGGAGGTATGGTTCCTGCTGGGGTTTCCTGTTGGATCATCCCTTGCATCTTCCCACTTTTACCCAATCCGGGCACCCTCTTTAATAGTGTAATTCTGACTACACCGAACGTCTTATGCATATAGCTTTCCCTCTTTTCCTTCTCTGAACTTCCACACCCCATGAATATTGGGGTGCCCCATTTTTCATAGGTTGTTCTTAGTTTATCTTATTCTCATTAGCATCTATGCAGAACATGTACCTTGCAGTCAAGACAGACATTCAAAGATGTTACAATCAGGTGTCTTGCGGTCTTGGACAATACATTGCAGTCTATTGCAATCCATTTTTCTATAACTTCACTTACTGGCACCTCTTATGCAGTAATTTTGTGGCCTTGCTGGCATGGGGTAATCCTAGGTCACCCACTCATGTCAAGCATTCTTAAGCCGATGGCCTAGTATGGCTAAACTAACATCTTACAGGTCTCAGTCTGTAGGCCTTGCATTCCAGCCATTCTTTACTTATATACCAAATACACACTCATCACTCCTAAATACTTATCAGTCCTATGCTTCTATAATCCTACCACTTGAATCTATTTAGCATACATTGATCATATATGAATTGACCATAACATCACATAATACAGTGATATATGGATGATAAAATGAACTGATTGGCTACAGAGCTCATGCAAAGTCTGCACAGATTCCTTTTGTCTTTACCCTTGCCACATTAGAGGGGGCAAATGTCAAAAACAGAGAAATTTGAGGTGGTCATGCTTCCCATGTTTGCTCATTTCTCAGTGGAAGCACAGAAGGTTTGATGGGGGTGGAGTGAGGGTTTGCTGTTATCTTATCTTGCTGTTTTACTTACCTACATTTCCCCTGCAGTGGTTAACATCAGCCAGGCTGTATGGAAGAGAATGTAGCTTAGTAGATAAGCAGAGTGCTGAGAAAGGAGCAATATAGATTCTCCTCCCAGCTCTGACATTAGCCATAGCATGATCTCTGGCAAATCACTGCCCCTCTCTGTGACCTAGTTTCCTCATTTGTAAAATGCAGCATTTGTGTTTGTAGACTGGGGCTGATGGGGTATTTACTGAAGAGTGCCAAAATATGGCTCTAGAAATACATAAGGGCTCCCCTGTCAGTGCTTTCCTGATATTATAAAGTGTATCACAATCTGCTGATGGGTGGCTTTGGGAATTGCCCAGGCAATTAGGGCCTAGGCCAATTCCCACTAAAGTCAGTGGGAGTCTTTATATTGATTTTAGTGGGAGCTGAATGAAGCCCTTAATGAGAATACTCCATAACAGTCTTGCAAAATCATCATAAGAATTTGTCAGCTCAGGCACAAAATACACTTGCCTGCCATTACTTCAAAACATCTTAATTTCCCCTCAGACAAAAGTCAGTGAGTAAAATTTGCCCCCACAACTTTAGAATATCAGAAAGAGACAAACAGGAAAGGATCCTCTTAAAAAGATGGTCTAAATCCCTGAAGTATGGCTAAAGATAGGCAACACCACAGTATTTTTGTGCATGGAGAATAAGCAGTTAGCTTAACCTTTCTTGCCCCCACTTGCTGGATTTAAATGTCCCAAATGTTATCTGTTTCATGTTGTGACTCTTTTGAATAGAAAGTGGGGAAAATATGCCAGAACATGTGAGTGTCCTTTGCTATAATTAATGTGATATGGTTCTGTGCAGTATAGGATTGCTGATCTCACACTTTCTTTATTATGTTTTACCACAATAGACATGATCAAGCAGAGAGATGTATGCAATATCATAGCATTATAAGACAGAGGAGGGCATTTGTAGCAGAACAGAGGTTTCTTAACCCTCACTGCATCTTTAACTATCTCAGATGAACTGGTGAGTTTGTCACATTGTCATGTGTGTGGGAACAACTCCTCCCTAACGGGTGGGCCTGAGTTCAGGCACTAATGTAATCAGGTATGGTCCTGCAGCGTGATCTGAACGTCAGGATTCCGTGCTGTGCTAAATGGCAATCGGATCTGAATTTGTCATGCCCATATGCCACCAATATCAACTCACAAAGTAAGTATTTCATTTCAGAGCAAAGTTCACATCTGTTGTTTAGAGACTTTGTTCCCTGTTTACTCCTACCAGTTTTGTTTCAGAACTGCAGAGTCATGATTAAACTGAAAGGAAAAATAAACTCTCTGTACAACAAGGAAATTAATCCCATACCATTGTCATTTTTGCCTGGTTTTACACCAGTGTGCCTGAGATCAGAGCTGCAGTGGAGTGACCATCTCACAATACTTCGCTGCATTTCAGTGATACATGCTGCATGAAGAGTTATTGTAGCCCATATGCAATGCCCCAGAAGAAACTTATTCCTATATGTCTTTCTTTTAGTGAGGGTAAACAAAATGTGATATTTTTTTTTCTGGAAAAGGAATCAGTCAAAAAGCAGTAGAGTTACTTAGCTCAGTTTGATAATCAGTAATTTTTGAACACACCTGTGAAATATATGGGCTTTTTGGTTTGGTTGCTTTGGAGTTTTTTGAGTTGTCCAGTTGGTTGAAGACTGAAGCTAAGTCATCCTGCTCCATAAAAAGAGTGTGCGCTTATGGGGTGAAAGTAAAAAAACAACTTTCCTGTAATGAGCGCTAAGTAAAGAGCGGTATCCTGGTAGTCAGGGCTGAGAAAGGTGAAACAATGAAATTCTCCACTGAAAATCAGACAGATTTACTTTCTGAAGTTTTATAAAAACAATAGGCCAGATTCCTGGTCCCCCAATTGACTTCTTTGTGCTGTTCAGACAATGCAAAGCACCTGAAAAAGATGTGCTAACAGAGCTTGTGAATAATGATTTTTTTCAGTTCATTGGGCAAACCAAAAAAAAAAAATGTTTTGGGTTAAATAAAACATTTTGTTTCATCTGAGGTTTTCAAAAGTTTTATTTTGAATGAAATTGAACCAAATTTTGAAACAAGGGTCATTTCAAACAAAATAACCTCCAAAATGTTTCATGTTGAAAATGTAAAAACCACCTGTTTTGATTTTTTTTAAATTATTTTTCAGCTAAAAACAATCTTGCAAATTCAACACAAATCAACAAAATGTTTCAGCAGACCCGAATGTATATTTTTGCCCCCCTCCCAAAAAAAAAGTCAGCTAAAAAATGTTTCCAAGCTGTACTAACCGGTGTAGGGTATAAAGCCAGTGGAGCCAGATTTATGGCCCCCACTCCTGCCTCATGGGATAAGGGGCAGAATCATGGTCAGATTGCCTGACATTCTGGCTGTCCCCAGGTGGTCCCTATAGGACTATTCTTGCTGGTGTAAATAGAATAACCTTCAGGCTGGTCTAAGTTATGCCAGAGACCAAATCAGATACCCAGTTGACCCCAGGATCAGCAAAACAGAAATGTGGCATTGTACTACTTTCTCCTCCCCCAGGATCCTCTGCTGAGTACACTGAGCCAGATGAGAATCTGGTCCATTATGGATAAACAACATCCCCTGCATATCTAGCCAGGTGATGCTAAAGCCACCTTTTGAACAATTATTTTCTGAAAACTCCCAGAGCATCTTGAACACAATGTTAGATTTATTATTTATCTTGCTAGATAACTGAGCTGTGACACGCAGGAGTGTTTGAGTTAGTCTCTAGACCTGACACTATGGTTCTTAAGCAGTTAAAACACCCATTGACCTGAATGGGAATTTTGCATCTGTAAGCACTGGAGGGGCAATCTAAGGGTCAAACTTGTGCTCTTGGACATATACATTTAAGGACAGAGTTCAGGACTACTCAAAGGCAGGTTTTATTTTGGCTCATCAAAGTTAGGAGCCATTTGCAGAATGCGAATCTGCATTCAGATCAGTCTATAACAGGACAGTGATATGCCTGATCTGATCATAGGGAGAACAACTAGGGACAAAAGGGCAGATTTACAAAGGTATTTAGGTGCCTAGAGATGCAGAGAGGTGCCTTGCTCCCATTAAAAGTCAATAGGACTAGGTGCCTAACCTGTTTAGGCATTTCTGTAAATCCCACTAGATGCCTATCTGCAGCCTTAGGTGTTTAAATACCTTTGTAAATCTGACCCAAAGCGTTCAGCACCCAAATTTCAAATGCTCAACACCCAGCAACTCCCATTGTGACATTTATGGAAAGATTTTTTTAAAAATGAACTTTTTTGAGCATTCTGAACTCTTCCCAAAAATTCTTGCTGTGATATAGTTATCATTGTGACATGCATCTTTCTGAGTGTTTGTTTAAAATTTTTTATCTGCAAAATGAAAAAGCAGTGAAATCAGACTGAAGGACTAACTGCCTGCTGAAGTTCAAAAGAACCATTTTTTAAAAATTATTCCAATCCCAAAAGAAAATCTTTAAGGTGCAGTTTTGTTTTGCAAGGACACAGTAGAAATTGCATCCTGGGGTTTCAGATTTATTTTGTCTCTCTGATTTCTATATCAAACGTGCTCCATTTACAAGTTGTTTTTTCTAACTGTCAGGCCTTCAAACTCATTGTGGTTTCAGAGTGTTAAGCTGAGTTCTTTCCTTGTCATGCATCATCACCAGTAATGAAGGTGCTGTAGGTCAAATTATGCCCTGTGTAACCCCACTGTAATAAAGCTATGCCCTCAATTATTTATTATGGTAAGGCATAGGAGCCCCACTCATCAATGACATCTGTGCAGCCCCACAACCCCAGTGCCTTATGGAGGCTGCATAGGTATAAGCAATTGAAATTTAGTAAATACGTCTGTTGATGCATGAGTAGGAATAGAATTGAGCTTTGTTAATTGTGTCAAGTATCAGAGGGGTAGCCGTGTTAGTCTGGACCTGTAAAAGCAGCAAAGAGTCCTGTGGCACCTTATAGACAGGGCCGGCTTTAGGAAATGCGGTGCCCAATTCGAACAGTTTCGACGGGGCCCCTGCAGGGATGAGTGAAAAAAAAAATGTAAAAAAACACGTGGGGCTTGTACTCACGGGGCGGTGCTCTGAGTCTTTGGCGGCACTTCAGCGGTGGGTCCTTCACTAGCTCCAGGTCTTCAGCGGCACTGAAGGACCCACCGCCAAAGTGCCGCTGAAGACCCAGAGCGCCGCCTGGTGAGTAAAAATTAAACAGGTGTCTCTAGCCAGGGAAGGGATTCTCACTGGGTGCGGAACCCTCTTAGGCGCAGGGCCCGATTCGGGGGAATTGGTGGAATAGGCCTTAAGCCGGCCCTGCTTATAGACTAACATATATTTTGGAGCATGAGCTTTCGACGAAGTGGGTATTCACCCACGAAAGCTCATGCTCCAAAATGTCTGTTAGTCTATAAGGTGCCACAGGACTCCTTGCTGCTGTTTATTGTATTGGCTCCTGAAGGGCTAAGATGAGTGAAAAACAGTAAAAACTTATTTTCCAGCATTAAAGAGACAGCCATGACAGTGAGCAGCTCTGAGCAAGAAGGTGACATTTTTGTACTCACTTATAAGAGCAAGACTGCACTTCAAAATGTATTGATATCTACAGTTTTTATATTCAGAAATTGATTTGTCTTCCACACTTTGTGCAAAGAAAAACATCTCCTGGGCTCAGCCCTCACATGCCAAGTCTCAGAACATAGGCAGTGTTTAAGGTCAAGTGATAAAGAGAAGGGAAAAAATGAGACGTCCCCTAGAAATGCTGATGCAATTGTAACTATAATGAAGGTCTCAGCCACCATCCTCATACTAATGTTGTTTTTCTTGCAGTCGCTCTGTGAAGGTGTAAGGTTCAAGATCACACTGCTCATTAGAATACTTTTTTTGGAAATATTTTGCTGACACATACATGCCTTTTGTGGGGTCCCTCTCCTGCTTGCTCACTGAAAGCCTGGTTTAGAATGTTGGCATGACCAAAAATTTAGGATCAGAAGAACCGGGAGGATGAAAACCTTAGACAGATAGTAACTAAAGTGGTTACACTTGATTGCTGAGCCCCTCTCAGGTTTTGAAGTACTTTCTGATTGAAGCCGACTGAAACGTTCTCTCCCAATTTAGCTGGTCTTTAAATTTAAATAGGAAGGATGGTGTGCAGTTCTGATTATTTTACAAAGCTACAGTGGGGGCTGGTGACAAGTCAGAGTGGGAAAGTGAATCCCTCTATAGCATTTGCATCTTCCTCGGATCATCCTTTTTTCCCTTCTCGATTCTTTCTTTGTCTTCCATCATTCTGCACAGAATGACATAATGCAGGATCTACCTCCTCTGGACCAGCAGCCTCTGCAAGGCTAGCCAGGAAGCTGCCACCAAAACGTATAGTATTGTGCATTACAGAATCACAAAGCACCTACTTGGATTTGCTCAGCAAAGCCTCCACTTTTATTTAAACCCAGAGTGCCCAGTTCTTAGTTGCCCAGCACCATGTGCTGTCAATTACAAAGTGCAGTAAATATAAAATGCTGCTGTTATGATCAAGTAAGATTTACACTACTGTAAATCACAGAATATCAGGATTGGAAGGGACCTCAGGAAGTCAACTAGTCCAATCCCCTTCTCAAAGCAGGACTAATCCCCAGACCCCTAAATGGCCCCTTCAAGGATTAAACTCACAACCTTGGATTTAGCAAGGCAATGCTCAAACCACTGAGGTATCCCTCCCCCTAAATGACTGTATGTAGCACAGGCCAATGTAGAATCAGACCCAAGGGATTCTGTTTTTGCCTAGAAGATCCATTTTGGATGATACAGCTGTATCACCACCATGGAAGGGACAGGTGGGCCCAGTTCACTCTTGCTCTGCAGAGTGTGTAGTCACCTCCACCAGTATAAAGTGAGTACTAAATTAGTGTAAAATGCATTTCTATAGGACATCTCGTTACAGCAGCATTTCTGTATCTTATTTTGCACAGGTATAAATGGTTACACAAGGTGTAGGGCATGATGAATAAAAGGTATGCTCAATCTATGGGGAGCACAGATACACCACCACTCTTTTAAATGATGCCATCTGTCCTTTATCCTTCAGAAAGCCACATGGGAAAGACTTATGGAATTCTGGAGAGAATCCCAAGATGTTGAGCTGGACAAATCTTATCTGCATTGAAATCAGTGGGAGCTTTGTCATTGACTTGAATGGAGCCAGGTTTTTGCCCCACAAATACAAAACACAGCTTCTACCAGCGATTTCCCACATAAAGGGATCTAACAAAATAAGCTCTTCAGGGTAAGGGCTGTCTTTTACTATTTGTTTGTCCAGTGTCTACCACAAAGTGGCTTTGATCTTAAGGTATGTCCACCCTGCAATAGACGTGTGTGATTGCAGCACCTGTAGATGTACCCATGCCTGCTTTAATTGAGCTAGCTCACATAACGATACCTATGAAGCTCTGGCAGTGTGGGCTTCAGTGAGGGCTATTTCCTGGGACCCTGGGTAATTACATGGGCAGCTAGTTCATGCTGAAGCTGCTGTGGCTTTGCTGGTATTGGTACATGTGCTAGAAAGATGAAAGCTAGCTGAGGGGTGTCTACAGGTGCTGCAGTCATACACCCCAGCCTTGATTGCAATCTAGATGTACCCATATTTGGGATCAAAGGCAGTACCATAACACAAATAATAAATGATAAAATCTCCCGGAAAATAAGTAACTTTGCAAATTACACCACAGCAATCTGGATGCCTTTCAGATCATCAAAAACCACCCAGAGCTTTTTTTCCTTCTTTAATGATTTACTATTTTTCCAGTGTCATCCTTGATCAAATATATACACACACACACACAAACTCCTAAATCAGGCAATAGGCAGCCAGGAAGGCTATCAGAGGAACTATGCAAATTAAAGAACTATGAGAAAATACTCAATGTCAAAAATCTATTTCTAGATTTAAAGAAAAAACCTGATTATTCCATTCTTTTTTGTACTAATTAGGCACATTTAAAAATGTATGAGAACACTGGATTGTATGAGAACCTTGCTGAGCCCCTAAAGCATTTATGAATAGGGCCAAAGGATCTGATGTGAGCTTTCCTAATGCAGAATAAGCGAAATAAAAGTTAGCTCAATTATGCATAAAAATATCTCCAGGAATGCACCGTTCAAAAATGTTAATAAATTATGTATGGAATTGAGTTATTCCACCACTTTGTTGTCACAAGTGAAACCTCTCAAGGAAGAGACATTTTAAAAAAGGAAGTATTGAGGGTGAATACAGAGAAAATGAGACGTGTTCAATATTGACAACTGTTATAGTCACGTTTTTCTTCCTGATTTAGAGTTTAACCGAAATACATTTTTAAAAACATTCAACTGTAAATCTCTATTTAGTTAAAGAAGTTTGATGGTTTTGGTCTAATTTATTATAAAAATAAGACTGTTGCTTGATGTAGAGAAGGAGGATGATTCAGTGGATAGAGCACTAGTCTAGGACTTGGGAGATCTGTGTTCAATTTTCTGCTCCAATCTAGGCTTCCTGTTTGACCTTGGTCAGCTCAGTTAGTTTCCCTGTACCTCAGTTTCCCCATCTGTAATATCAGGGATCATAATACCTACCTCAAAGGGGTATTGGGGGGCTAAATACAGTAAGTGCTTTCAGATCAGCTGACAAAAAGCTAGGTGTTGTTATCATGTGATCTGGGATACTTTATATCCAGAATAGTTTTCTGTAAAGAACATCTTCCATAAAGAAAAACAGCAGGCTTGCATTATGTAGCTCTTACTTTTTCATACAGTGAAAATGGATATTGAGGAGTAAGTATCTATTTCAGCAGGTACCATAGCAAAAGGATCAGGACAATAGAACAGCTCAAAAATATTTAGGGCCTTGATCAAGAACATACTTGGGTCAGCGTCATTGGCCTGCTCTGTCCCCTTTGCAAAACTCTTGTTGTACAAAAGGTACAGAATCTGGCTTTAATCCCTACTGGAGATTCCCTTGGTGGGTTGGAATCCCCCGTGGGAGCAGAGCAGACAACTGCTTTGACTTGTACCAAGTGTGAACTGAGTGCGGCAGAGAATCTGGCCCATTCTTGTCCATCAAAACTTCCAATATTTTTAACAATTGTATTCTTTCCTTCATGAATCTGATTGCTATCCTCAGACATGTGGTGTCTCCTCCATGTACTCCGCAAAACCCTCACCTGCTATGAACTCTTCTCCTTCCAGTGTACAGAACACAAAACTTACTGAGAGGAACCTCACTGAGCTTTTCCCTGCCCTCTCACCCCTCTCTATTTGTTTCTTGCCAGGATCCGTGAGCTGGGCTTCTATTCTTCAATCATGTTGCTGTCAAGTATAGGCTGGTGTGCTCAGGTACATATAAGTCTGATATTGGAAAAAAGACTAAATAGGGTAAAATCCTGGCCCCCCACTGATGTCAGTGGGAGTTTTGCATCTTAAGAGAGCAAGGAGAATGATAATGTTAGCTCAGCTCTTATGTTACAAGTCAAGACAAAGAATTTTGTATCCATTCTTATCGAAAAACAAAACGACAATAAGTTGCCTAAAATGTTATCATAGTTCTATTGTAGTGTTCGGGGATATTATTGTAAAATACTGGAGTATATTTTATAAGGGTCTGGCATATAGTAATTAGAGAGTCATGCTTATATCAGAAAAGAATATCGAATCTACCTAAGCAAAAATTGGCTGCCACTGCTTTGCAGGCTTTACACTGACCAAGTATGAGACTTAAAATCTGAAACTGGCTCCTTTCTGGAGCTAAAACATAAATAGGAAGTCTGAAACATGACTCGCTCCAGAATGAAGTGGCACACAATAAATGCGGCTAATACATTTATTTAACATTTTTGCTCACTGTGAAAGTTTCATGAGATAAACATCTCATTTTCATGAAGGTCCCATGTGGAGAAGGGGTATAATACAATCTTACTCCTGTACAATACAAACAGCATAATCCAGGATACTCAGACTAAATTAGCAGACAGTGATACTGAGTGGTCACAATGCCAGTTCATTTCGCACTGAGGATACTGCTTAAGGCAGAAAGAATTTTTCAAATTAACTAATGTGGAGGTGCCTGTTTCAATAGATTAAGTAGCTTTCTCCAGTGCCCCATAGTCTGGCTCTTACAGTAAAATTTAGTTCCAGGTATTTCAAAGGTAACAGTTTGGTAATTCCAGCTCCACCTACTCCTTTTTAAAGACCTGATTCTGCTCACGGTTACCTTAGTGTAAATCAAGAACAATTCCATTGGCTTCTTTTTCTTTTCTTTATTTTCCGCCCTTGGGCAAAGCAGACTTGAATAGATAGTCTACAGCTTCCACCAATTAAAATTCCTAAATACCTAGTGATTTATATTATCTTGTTCTGCCTTGTGGCTATCAGGTAATGTAACAATGTCTTTCCAATACTACTCCATTTCCCCATTATTTTTACTAAATAACATAATGTAACTTTTGTTACCTTAAACCACTTAAATTCCTCAGAAAGCTTTTCCCTTTCTTTATAAAAGTCATTATATACCCAGAAAAGGTGACCAGTTGTTTCTTCTACCATAAAGCATGCATATAGCTCATCTTTCTTTATTCAAAAAAGATTTTTGGTTTAACCACAATGGCCCATTCGTACTCTGAACAAAACACTTCGTTTTTCCTATCTAGGCGTGGACATATGTCATTAGCCTCAACACTAGGGCACAATTTGAAAGAATCTTCTTCCTCTTTTTCATTAACCCAATTTTTTTTGCCATTCCTCTTTTTAAATGTTTCTGTACTAGGCCATTGGCTTCAGTGGGGCTGCTCCTGATTTACAGTGGCACATCAGAGCTCAGACTCTGCCCCTAACTGCAGAAAGTAAGTATGTGGTAGAAATAAAAGATAGGCACCCAGGCCCAGCTGCAGCCTGATTAAATTCAGCAGTCCTGGAGTGCTAACATGAGAACACTGACTCCCAGTTACCTTAACAAATTGACTTTTTTAAGAACACCTGGAGCCTACTTCTCTCGTTTACTTGGCTTTTACATCCTGTAAAACCAGTGATTTAAATGGAATTACTTGTGATTTGCATTGGTGAACCTAAAAGCAGAATCTGGCCTCTGAGCTTTAAGGATATGTCTACAAAGCAAAGAAAAACCTGCAGCTGGCCTGTGCCAGCCAACTTGGGTTCACAGGATTCGGGCTGTTTTATTGCTGTGTAACCGTCATCCCAGGCTCTCGGACCCTCCCACCTTGCAGGGCCCTAGAGCCTAGGCTCCAGCCCAAGCCTGGAAGTCTATACAGCAATGACACAGCCCCGCAGCCCAAGCCGGCTGTCACAGGCCAGCCACAGGTTTTTCTTTGCTATGTAGACATACCCTAAGATACAAGTCTCTTTAGAGCTCTTCAGTAAGTGGAGTGTTTTCTTCTTACATCTCACTAGCACTAATGACAGCTCTCCCCATCTGCCAACAATCTAGTGCTAACCACACAGTTAGTTAAACAGTTTTGAGATGCACCCTTCCTAAGGCTTGATCCTAGGCTTGTTGAAGTCAATTATAAAGCTCTCATTGACTTGAATGGTGCAGGATCAGGGCCTTAAAAAGCAAATTAAGGAACATTCCTTTTAATGATAAAACAATCTCATATTTACATAACTACTCTTATCCCAAAGCACCTTACCAACCTTGAGCATGAATCTGATCTCTCTTCCCATCTGTTTAACCACCAATGTGACTTCTATGCAGTGTCTCGCAATTTACACAGGGGTAAGAGACAGCAGAATCTGCCTCTTTATAAATAAGTAGAAATCACTTCATTCACCACTGAAATGCAGCCATTTGGACTGGTACAAAACAGCATTATACACAAGAATTTAGGACAGGAAGTGAAGACATATCAACTGAAACTACATAGGGGAATTTAGGCAGGCAGAATATAATTAACCATTTGGAATTTGGCCATGACAGCAAAGCTAAATTTCAGACTAGATGACCTGAGTCTTTTTCTAACTAATAATGTGGCCCTCTGACTTCAGCTCTTACAAAAGTGTTATGGATTCTCCAGTTTTTATGTTTTCCCTGTCAGATCAGAAATGGATCAGGTCTGGGATTTTCAAAGAGGCCTAAAGGAATGAGGTGCCCAACTCCCAGGCTCCTTTGCAAATCTATTCCTAGATTACTTGCCTTAACTCTGTGTTTCATTTCATTGTAATTTTCCTTGTCCTCATCTAAAAAAAAAAAAAAGAGAAGATGTGAACTTAGACCTATATGATTAAACTGGTGCAAAAGGCTATGTGGACACTCGTTTCATTTTGAGTGGCTTACGTCGAGTTAGGTTAAAATGATTGGGCACAAGTCTACTCTAACTTGAAATAAGCCACTCCTGTACTGAAATCAGAGTCTGCACACACTCTTTTTGCACTAATTTAACTATGTTGGTTTAAAAGCTGATTCAAGTCATACTCAGGCAACTAGAGACAAACCCTTAGTGCTCCAAAGAATTTATAAAGACTCCTCAGGAGATAACTGTTTGTGTTTCAGAGTCTTGTTCTAAACCTTCTGCACTGGAAAATAATCCTTTCTTAAGGAAGATTTTTTTAATTTACCTGGTGGACTTGACAGTAAGCCCCTGCAAACAGTTGATTTTTGGCAGACTGCAGCTGGGGTTAATTGTGCGTAGTGAGCATGAAGACCCAACAAATAGACTGTCTGTCCTTTTTCATTTCAGGCTCTTTTTCACATATGATTTTTAACAATAGTGGCAATTCATTCCTGAGCAAGATCAGATGTAACTATGCACTATATGCTGTCCTCAGAGTCATGGGCACATGCACAAAAGGACCACTGTCATTAGTAAAGATAGAAGCTAGGACCACCACCACCAAAACTTTAAGCCTCTACTACTTGCTAAAGGAGCTTTAGCTGCAAGCAAATAGCAGGCTGTTATAGTCACTGAAGTGCACAGTCAGTGACAGAATATGGCCCTCAGAATGTAATGGTGAAGGAACATCCAAAACAATAGTAACCATAACAATCTTAGAGGCCAGATTCTGCTCTCAGCACACTTGAAAGTGGTGGGGTTCTGATATATAACTGAAAAGTTTGTAAGTAAGATGAAGATGAGAGACATAAAGAGGCTAAACACGTAATTACATACCCAGGAGACTAGAAGAGATTATTTTCTGTTTGTCACTTGAATATAGTTGCTTTCCACTATATTCTATCATTGGTTCATTTGATCCTCTGTGTACTTTGATCAGAACCACAGAAATATATTAAAAATAATACATCTTCCATCCTTTATTTTGATCAACTTTGATCACTTCAGACAGCTGTTATTGAAAAACTATAGGAAGTTGAGATGTAATTAACAAGAGAAAGGCCAACATTCTGAATATGTAAGATTTAAACAAAAGCTAAAGGACAACATATGATAATGAAAAAAAAAAGATCACAACTTAAGGTCTTCAGGATCAACTGCTTCTTATTAGGTGTATGTACATTGCCCAGCACAGTAGGGCCCCGATCTTAGTTAAAGATGCTACTGTAATATAAATAATAAATAACAGAGTAGTGTGACTCTGTCACTGTTTTTTGGGGTGGGCATTTGGGTTCAGCAATAATTTGAATAAACCTGAATAGCATGGAGTGTGAATAAACCTGAATATTGCAGTAATTGAGTGTGTTTTTCACTGGAGTTCTTTTGCTCTACAAGCCCTTCAGTGGAATTGAAATCACATGAGATCTGCTCTTCTCTTGATGCCTACTGTGAGGAACTGAAAATGGTGAGAGAAGGCCACCTTTTGCATTTTTTTGGCACATAACTGGCTCTCCAGTGATACGTGAAAAAAGGACATGCAAAGAAATACCAATACAAGAACTCCACATGTACCTCTAATTGTTACTGGTATTATAAGTATTTGTCATGTAAAATGCAATGATATAAACAACAGATCAAGCATTTTAGGTGAGTGATAGGAACAGACTTGAATGAAATTGAAGGAAAGAGCTGGGTATAGATATGCATTTTTAGCAACTATTTTGTTTCCATTTGATAACAGTCTTGGGACACAGAGGATATTAATTTCAAGGGTACTTTAGAACTCATAACCTTGTCAAGTCCTCCTGGCCTCAGCTTGTACACCTATTAGTATCATTTATATTACAGTAATGCATAGAGGTCCTGTCATAAACAGATAGCTAAGGGTTAATGTCTCTTTCACCTGGAAAGGGTTAACAAACAACACCTGACCAGAGGACCAATCAGGAAACAAGATACTTTCAACTCTCAAGGGAGGGAAGCCTTTGTTTGTGGTTTT
>NC_133776.1:11196006-11210798 GCF_003597395.2 Chelonoidis abingdonii | reverse complement strand
CAGGGCTAGGGCAGAGGACTGGGGTGTGGGATGAGAGCTGTGGGGCTGAGGATGAGGGGTTCATGATGTGGGGGTGCTCAGGGCTGAGGCAGAGGATTAGGGTGCAGGGAGATGAGGATTGGGGCTGAGGATGAGGGGTTCATGCTGCAGGGGGGCTCAGGGCTGGGAAAGAGCATTAGGGTGCAGGGGGATGAGGGTTGGGGCTGAGGATGAGGGGTTCATGATGCGGGGCGGGCTCAGGGCTGGGGAAGAGGATTAGGGTGCAGGGGGATGATGATTGGGGCTGAGGATGAGGGATTCATGATGTGGGGGGGCTCAGAGCTGATGCAGAGAATTAGGGTGTAGGGGGCTGAGGGGTTTGGGGTGTTGGACAGGCTCAGGGCGAGGGCGGAAGCACAGGCTAAGGGCAGCCTGCCCTGCCAGTAGGAGATGGGGGGGCACTAGGACCCTGGGGCAGCAGACAGCAGTTCTGCGGGGAGCCACTCTACTCCTGCAACAGAAGCAGGCAGGGGAGAGACTCTGCGCTGCTTTCTGTCAGGCAGGGAGCCTGCAGGGCGTGGAGGGGGGAGACCCGCGGGGGGCCGGGGCCCGATCCAGGCAGAGCCGGGGGAGAGCCCGAGCTCCAAATATTGCTGGAGCAGGGCCCCCAGCCCTGAATATTGCTGGTGCTCGAGCACCGCAAACATATAGAACCTGCCGCCTAAGCCCTGCGCTGCCAGCTGCCGCGGGCAGCTCAGAGTCCCTCTCTGTCCCAGCAGCAGTGGCTGCTCAACCATTTAAAAAAAAATTTGGGGGTGCTTTTTGGCGCCGCCAAATCTCGGGGCCCTAGGCAACTGCCTAGTCCGCCTAAATGGTTGCACCGGCCCTGGGTGAGACTATGCTCTGGAATGCTTTGCCTGCTTTTCACAGATTGGGAGTCAGCATTAACAAGATTGTTTTTTAGATGAATAGTGCCAGTAAAAGTACTAGTGTAAGCTCTCCTTTCTTATGAGGGCTTGTCTACACTACCTACCAGATCGTCTAGTATAGACATGATAAATTGTCTGCTGAATGCTCTCCCGTCTTCTCCAGTACACCACCAGAACGAGAAGCACAAGCGGAGTTGACGGGAGAGCGTCAGTTGTCGACTTACCGCTGTGAAGACACGGCGGTAAGTAGATCTAAGTACATTGACTTCAGCTACACATAGCTGAAGTTGCTTATCTTATGTTGGCCCCGCACGGTAGTGTAGACAAGCCCTCACTTAGATTTAGTTGATCAATTAGCTGAACATGAAGAGCTGGGAACCAGGAGAATCATTAACACCAACTTCCTGTTTATTTTTTCCCCATTATCTTTCACCTTTTTGAGCGTGGGCGTTCTTATAGGCATGTTGCTTATAGCAGACTGACCTGAAATTCTGAACATGCAGACATTAATAGCACAATATTTTTATCAGGCTGGCTGGTATCTTGTCCTTGCAGCTAAAGGAAGAATACCGTGAAATTGGACTAATTCAGACATAACTTTAATGGAATAAAAATATTTAAAAAAATCTTTCTTCCATAAAAATTGTAGGTTCCCGTGCTCCTTTCTGGGTTGTGATGTATCCTGCTCTCCCTGGGGATCCAGCATAATCATGCAGAATAAGCCAAGTAACATAATCCCACTCAAAGTCATATAACAACTTTCTCTTGTGAAAAAATTCCTTTCTGGAGTAGCAACACTGGAGGCCTTGTCAAAGACCTGCTCAGCTTGATTACACTTAAGAGGAGCCAAAACCATTCTTAGAACACAAGAGCTGCCATACGGCCGTGGTCCATCCTGCCCACTATCCTGTTTCCAATACTGGCCCACACCAGAGCTTCAGGATGAGTGTACAGAACAGGACAATTATGGAGCAATCCATCCAGCTTCTACACCCAGCTTCTGGGTTGCCCTAAGCACGGAGTTGCATCTCTGACCATCTTGTCTAATAGGCATTGATAGACCTATCCTCCATGAATTTATCTAGTTCTTTTTCAAACTAGTTATATTTTTGGCCATCATAGCATCCCATGGTACTAAGTTCCACAAGTTTAGATGTGCATTGTGAGAAAAAGTACTTCCTCTTGTTTGTGTTAAACCTGCTGCCTATTAATTTCATAGGGTGACCTCAGGTTTTCATTTTGTGTGAAAGAGTAAATAACCCTTCTCTATTCACTTTTTCAACACGATTTGTGATTTTATAGACGGCTATCTTTCCCTCCTTAGTTGTCTCTTTTCTGAGCTAAACACACACAATCCTTTTAGTTTCTCTTGATCCCCCTGATCATCTTTGTTGCTCTTCTTTGAACCTTTCCCTGTTCCATCATATCCCTTTTGAGATGGAGTGACCAGAACCGGACACAGTATTATAGGTGGGGGTGCTCAATGGGTTTATGTGGTGGCATTATGATATTTTCTGTCTTATCTTCTATCCTTTTTCTAATAGTTCCTAACATACTATTAGCTTTTTTGACCACTTCTGTCCTCTGAGTGGAAGTTTTCAGAGAATTATCCATGGTGGCTCCAAGATCTCTTTCTCAAGTGGTAATAGCTAATGTAGAATCTAACACTGTAAATGTATAGTTGGGATTATCTTTTCCAGTGTGCATAACTTTGCACTTATCAATGCTGAATTCTATCTGCTATTTTGTTTCCCATTCACCAGTTTTGTGAGATGCCTCTGCAATGCCTTACACTGTGCTTTGGATTTAACTCCTTTGAATAATTTTGTATTGTCTGCAACTTGGCAACTTCACTGTTCACCATCTTTTCCAGATCATTAATGAATATGTTGAACAGCACAGGTCCCAGTAACAGATCCTTAGGAGACCCTGTTGTTCAGCTCGCTCCATTGTGAAAACGGAACACTTATTCCCACTCTTTGTTTCCTATCTTTCAATCAGTTACTGATCCATGAAAGGACCTTCCCTCTTATCCCATAGCTACCTGGGTTTCCTTAAGAGTCTTTGTTGTGGCTTTCCAAAAATCAAAGGCTTTCCAAAAATCCAACTACGCTATATCAGCTGGATCACCCTTATCCACATGCTTGTTGACTCTCTCAAAGAATTCTATTAGATTGGTGAGATATGGCTTCCCTTTACAAAAGTCATGTTGACGCTTCCCCAACAAATCATGTTTATCTGTATCTGATACTTTAGCTCTTTGCTATCATTTCTTCCCCGTCATCTTGTAACTCCTGGTAAGACGCTGGCCCTTCCACCGTGGCTGGCAGTCCAAGGAGAGGTTTAAGGGCATATAAAGCTAATGTAATTCCTTCAACAAATTGTAAATGCCAGATGATGGGACTGAATGACAGGGGATGGATCACTCAATGATTATCCTGTTCTGTTCATTCCCTCTGAAATATACGACATCAGCTAGTGTCAGAAGACAGGATACTGGGTTAGACAGACCATTGTTCTAACCTAGTGTGGCTGTTCTGTTCAAAATGGGGAATTAAATTAAACATCCCTTCTCACTTAGCACATAGAGACAGAGAAGACATAGATAGGGCTTTGCAGTTACTGCTATTTAAGTGTATTTCATTAGTGCCAGAAGAGCCCAACTGGTAAAGAACATTTGTAAGGCTGTTATAGATGTAGTTAGACTTTTTTTTTCTCCCAAACCTTAGGCAGACATATGCCTGGCTCATCAACTAGCTAAAATGAGAGTGCAAGAGAGAGATTTTTGACACCACACTCCAGAAAACTTTCAAAACCAGTATGAGTCCAAACTCTCAGAAAGAGAAGAGTTCTGAGATGCATTTTTTTTTGTAATGGTGGCCATTTCCATCGTGACACTTGAAAGGTCAGATCTAAGATTAATCATTCCTGAAGACAAACTGGCCAGTGACTCACAAATGACTCCCAAATCTCCTGTTCCAGGAACAGCAGGTAAAGAAAGGACACAGAGTCTCTGTAGAGTTCAGCTGTTTGATCTTCTGCCAGGTAAAAATCTCTGGGTTAACAAGTTTCCCTGCTCTGCTCTAACCTGTTTCTTCTTATTTATACTTGAAGAAGCCATTTTAAACCAGTCAGTAATTTTGTATTGTATTTTCTCATTGTATAAATCTAACTAAAATCTTATTGGTTCCGGGCCTATAAATATTTGTGTTTCTTGAAAAGGAGTTTGTCTGGGATGGAATGGGGTGAAATTGGAACTAAAATTAGATATATTTCAGCCCTAAACAACCATCAAATACCTAGTCCTGAGGTTATTTTAATACCCCTCTTTTGCCGTAAGTAGGGTTGCCAACTTTCCGCTTGCACAAAACTGAACACCCCTACCCCGAGGCTCCGCTCCTGCCTCGCCTCTTCTCTAAGGCCTCGCCCTGCTCGCTCCCTCCCCCCCATCGCTTACTCTCCGCTACCCTCACTCACTTTCACTGGGCTGGGGCAGGGGGTTATGGGTACATGGGGTGGTGATGAGGGCCTAGGCTGCAGGGCCAGCTCCAGGCACCAGCATTCCAAGCTGGTGCTTGGGGCAGCATTCTGCAAGGGGCGGCAGTCCCTGTGTTTTTGCCTCAAAGCAGCGCACTGAATTGCTGCCGTGGACAGTGGGGGCAGTCCGTGTGCCTTTAGGGAAGCAGACACATTTCCGTAGCGGCAGCAATTCGCCAGCAGCTTCTATGTTTAGCTGTCTGCGGCGGCTTCAGCTAAACATAGAAGCTGCCGCCAAGTTGCTGCCACCGTGGAAACGCACCTGCCGCCCTAAGGGCAGAGGGAGTGCCACCCGCTGTCTGGCGGCAATTCGGCCGCTGCTTGGGGCAGCAAAAACTGTAGAGCCGGCCCTGCCCGGCTGGGGGTGTGACTGGGGATGAGGAGTTTGGGGTGCAGAGGATAGCTCTGGGCTGCGGCAGGGGATTGGGATGTGGGAGAGGGTGAGGGCTCTGGCTGGGGATGCAGGCTCTGTGGTGGGACCAGAAATGAGGGGTTCAGAGTGCAGGAGTGGGCTCTGAGCTGGGGCATGGGGTTGGAGGGGGGGTGAGGACTTTGGCTGAGGGTGCAGTCTGTGGGGTGGGGTCAGGGATGAGGGGCTTGGGCTACAGGAGGGGGCAGGGAGTTGGGGTGCGGGCTCCAGCTGGGGGTATGGGCTTTGGGGTGGGGCTGGGATGAGGAGATTGGGTGCAGGAGGGGCTCAGGGCTGGGGCAGGGTGTTGGGGTAGTACAAGGTCCCGTCAGCGCTTATGCGGCTCCCAGGAAATGGCCAACAGGTCTCTGCAGTGCAGCCCCTAGTCGCATGGGTGGCCAGGGAGGATCCACGCACGGCCCTCGCACCTGCAGGTGACACCCCTGCAGCTCCCATTGGGAATGGTTCCCAGCCAATGGGAGCTGCAGAGCCGGCACTAGGGGCCGGGACAGTATGCGGAGCTTCCCTGGCTGCCCATGCACCGCATGGAGCTTAGCCCCAAGCCCCCGCTGCCCGGGTCCCTTTTCAACCAGGCATTCCGGTCTAAAACCAGACGCCTGGCAACCCTAGCCCTAAGCCACAACTGAAATGTTGCTTGGCCCAGATTCCAAGATGAGCAGAAATAGCTACTAGTAGAGTGTTACGGTAATAGATTACACAAGACTGGAAGCAGTTTCCAGATTGCTCACTGATGTTATCTACAATGGAGCACTGTGTAGAGTGTCAGCAAGCAGAAATGCAGTTTAAAAAGGCAGGAGTGGCATAAGGGCCAGATCCAGTCAGAGGAGAATTCCACCAGCACAGGCACTGAAGAAGGCAGATGTAAAGCTGTCTTCCAAAAACTCCATTGCCAGCCCTGGTGTAGGACACATGCTGAGGCTGGGGGCAGGAAGGGTGTGTCAGAGGTAAGGTCATATCATGTAGTGCTACATAGGTTTTGGGGAGCACTGCAGCCCATAGGGGAGCTCAGGGAAGCTGCCATAAGTTAGACAGGAGCCACTATGAAGCCTTCAAGCCACGACAGGCCCCCTCTTTTCTTGGGCTGAGAGTTTTGTGCTCCTCTTAGAGACACAGCACAGAATCCCTTTGTCTAAGGCTTCACACAAACAAATAGTAGTTTGCACTAAAATGGCTAGCATAGGCTTATTTTCTACCGAGGAAACAAATCACAAAGGAGTACATTGAAATCAATGGAGATGCACATGGGGGAATTCTGTTCTGTTCCATGGCCTTGAGCTATGCAAACCTTGAGGAAATGTACCGCAGAGACAAAAGAAAAGAATCTGAGCTCCATTTAAGTAGCAATAACTAGACATTGTTAGCAGATGCAAAACCCCACAGTCTTGGGCTCGGAGCTACAGGACATCTCGTTTGTCATCTCAAAAAAAGAGTATTTAGTATTAAACTAGAAAGATGCAGGTATTTGTGTTTCTGAAATTCTGCCTGATCTCGTCTGGTCTATCTGGCGTAGAGACCAAGAATTTCCTGTCAACAGACAACTGTGCTAAGAATAACTCGCACTCTTACACTTTCTAACCTGCTTCTTGTGTAGATCTTTAGAGACCTATAGGTCTGATAAAGTAATTTTATTACTAGTGGGCGAAATTCTGCCCTCAGAGGCATAGATAAGGTTCCCACTGATTTTGATAGGAGCTCTGCATGCACATCCTAGGGCAGAATTGGATCCAATAAACTTAATAATTCTTAATGTAAATCAACCAATAATTTACATCAAAAAGCTAATAGAGACCAAGAATGAAATCCATGCTCAAAGTTTTGTAATAAGTGGCCAAATATTGAGTTTCAGTAAGGTGACTTGTGAGATACTATAGAGAGCTGTACCTTAGAGACTAACACATTTATTTGGGCATAAGCTTTCATGCATCTGATGAAGTGGGTTTTAGTCCATGAAAGCTTATGCCCAAATAAATGTGTTAGTCTCTAAGGCAGGGGTCTCAAACACAAATGACCATGACGGCCACATGAGGACTAGTACATTGGCCCAAGGGCCACATTTACTGACACCTCCCACTCAATGCCCTCAGCTCCGCCCTCACTCCACCCCTTCCAGGAGGCCCCGCCCCTGCCCCATTCCCTGCCCCCATTCCAACCCCTTCCCTGAAATCCCCACCCCAACTCCACCCCAGGAGGTGCAGGAGGGGTGCAGGGTGAAGCAGGGGGTTTAGGGCAGGGGGTTCGGGTGCAGCAGGGGGCTCAAGGCAGGGGGTCAGGGTGCGGGGTGTAGCAGGGGGCTCAGGGCACAGGGTCGGGGTGCAGCAGGGGGCTTAGGGCAGTGGGTCGGGGTGCAGGGTGCAACAGGGGGTTCAGGGCAGGGAGTTGGGGTGTAGGAGGGGTGAGGAGTGCAACAGGGGGCTCAGGGCAGGGGGTTTGGCTGCAGGAAGGGTTTGGGGGTGGGCTCCGGCCCAATGCGCACTGGGGGCAGGGCAGGCTCCCTGCCTGCCTGCCTGCCTGTTCTGCCCCCGCGTCGCTCCGGGAAGCGGCCAGAACTTGGGGAAGGAGAGGCACAGGGGTGTGTGTGGCTGTTGCTTCAGGCACCACCCCCAGCAGCTCCCATTGGCTGGGAATGGGGAACCGTGGTACATAAACGGTTATACAAGGAGGAGAGAGAAAAATTGTTGTTCTTAACCTCTGAGGATAGGATAAGAAGCAATGGGCTTAAATTGTAGCAAGGGAGATTTAGGTTGGACATTAGGAAAAACTTCCTAACTGTCAGGGCGATTAAGCAGTGGGATAAATTGCCCAGGGAGGGTGTGGAATCTCCATCATTGGAGATTTTTAAGAGCAGGTTAGACAAACACCTGTCAGGGATGGTCTAGATAATACTTAGTCTTGCTGTGAGTGCAGGGGACTGGACTAAATGACCCCTCGAGGTCCCTTCCAGTCCTATGATTCTATGATTATTTCTATTAAAGCAATAATGGACTTGTATTGTCTAGGAGAGGGCTGGGCAGTCCAGGACTTACATTTCTGGGGCAAAATCTAAGAGTAGGAGTGTGTTGGGACCACCCTGCAGTATAACCCAGACTGGTAAAAGCTAAGGCATGTCTGGCAGACTGCAGCACACACTCATATACCTGAGAGTGACTTGCATGCTGGAGTCTGTTTGTAAGCAGTCCAGGCTGGAGGCTACAGTAGCAAAGCATTGTAAAGAGCACCCCAAGTTAGAAGGCAGGGATGACACAGCTACTTATTAGTCTATATTGTGCCCTGTTATGTCACAATGGCTAAATGTTGAGAGTTGAGGGATATGCCAACAATCTACAAATGGAGTAAACACCCAGCAGGGAGAGGAATTTAAGGTGCTACAGAACAGAATATTGAGGGATGAAATTAATATGGGAAAAAGTAGGCTGAATACTCAGAAAAAAATCCTGATAGTGAGATGAATTAGACTGTGTAAAATTCTCCCTGGGCAGTGGTATAAGCCTATTGTTTGGGACACTTAGAGTTTGATTGGACATACTTCCTATGAAATGTACCACAGGGAATAATATAATTTGCTTATATTATGATTATTTCACTGACCTTTATACAAAACTTTCCTTGACTTTAACGGGATTTGCACATGTGGAAGGCTTGCAGGATTGGATCCTGTGTTACAATTGACTTAGCTGGGGGACAGTGATTTATAACATAAATGTTACTTATCCCAAATAGAACCTGTTTCCTACCTATATTTTGGACAGGTAAAATTCTAAGCATCTGGGCTGTTTTGTGGCTCACATAAAAGGAGTTGGTGTCCTCAATTCATTATCCAGTGCAGAAATGTTCTGGATAATGCAAGAAAAAGCTAGCACCAGAACTGGTGCTAACTGGCCCCCTTGTTGGCTGTCTCAGCAAGGAAGGCCAAAAACCGATAGGTCATTGATTCTGAACTGCCATATCACCCCTTGCAGTCCGGTCAGATAATGGGGAAACATTAACCCACAGGAAAATTTAAATACAGAGAATACATTAAATAAAATGGCAAAAAAACTACAACCTAAAGTACTTGGGATAGGTTGTGTGAAGCAGCACATGGCTTCATAGAGCTCTTTCTCTTAACTTCCAAATCCAGACAGATAAAGAGTCCACAGCTTTCATTTTAAAGGGCATTTGCTCCCTGGAAATGTGTGTTGGTTTTCTCTCGGAAACTTACCTGTACCATGTGTGTCTGGGAGTGAGTTGTTACTCTAGGGTAGTTACCACATTATCATCACACAGCAGGATACTTACTGCAGCAGAGTCCCACACCATGTGTCAGCTTGTCCCTTAAAACAGCCCTTAGGTCACCTTAGCTCTTCTAGTTTGGCTTTTGTAAGCTGTTTTTGGTTTGATGAGTATTTTTCATGTTGGACTGCTAAATGCTGCCCCTGCCTTCTCTTTTGCCTCTATTCTCCTTTGGAGTTCTATGAAATGGAGAGAAAGTAGAAGACAGAGGAGTCACTAGTGAGTCACCAAAACCGTAAAAGCTGAACATTGGGCAATTTGCTGTGTCCTCTTTGGATCAAAGTCGTGTCGAATATTCACATTCTCATGTACTTCACAGGACAAGTGAGCTAAGGAGTAAGAAAGGCCGTATTGCTCAGAAAACACAACTTCCTGCTGGCTTCTAGACTGGAAGCATGTCACATAAGGGACACTTGGGTAACTCAACAGGCCTGTTGGTTTTCATTGGTGCCAACTTTGAGACTGAAAAATATCCAGGGTATCTCAGTCATGATGCAACTTTATACTGATCTAGCACTTACAAAAGCTCTAATCTTTTTGTGAGTTATGATCATAGTGTAAAAACAAACAAATTTTAAAATATTGGATTTCTTTTTTCTGAGCAGCAGTGAGAAAGAAAAAGTGGTGTATTCAATACAGATGCAAAAATCCACCTGCCAATAGAGTTTAATTCCTACCATCCTGCTGCTATCTGTTTTCTGCTAGGAAAGCCACTGCACAGAATGTGCTAATTGTGGCTTTCTCCACTGAAAAATGCATTAATGTTGTTCTTGGGTTTTGCTAGGGAGTTGGCATTTAATCACTAAGATGTGTCATGCTGCTAAATTGCATGACAACATGATGCTCCCCACAGAAAACTTAAACTGTTTATATTATATACTTTTTCAGTTAAGAAAGCCACAACTGGTTCCTATGCAGGCTTTCCTTTTTCCAGCTAAATTTCCATGTACTTACTCTAGTAAGTATGTCTGCATTGTTCCTCCAGCACCAAAGACCTATCATACATCCTAGATAAAAGACCTATAATACATCCCTATAATAATTCTTATTTTATCCTACAATTTTTCTTTGGGGTCACTATTTTAAATAATATTTTTCCCTGTGAAAACACTTGTCAATTATATCATCTAAAAAATCACTTCTGTTCCCAGCTCTTTGTAACAGCATGAGTTCTAGCACAGCTGCTAAAGAGACAGAATGATGGTCAAATTTGCCAGCTGTATGCCTGTGATTTCTGAAGTAGAATACACGTGATATGACAGATGTCAGGCAACAAGAGGAATCTACTGATGCCAGAAACTACAGTAATTGCTTAGGGCCAGATTTTCAAAGGTAATTGGGGCCTAACATGTTTTGGTGATTCTGAAAATATCACTAGGCACTTGTCTGCACATTTAGGTGCCTAAATACCTTTGAAAATCTGGCCCTTAGAAAATGGTGATGGTCCCATAGGAAATACCATAGACCGATGGATAGTAGATGAACAGACTATAATTTTCACCTGCAATTTTGCACCTCTATTTGATTGGGAGTACAAAAATAATGGTTGTTAAAGATTTGGCCCAAATCTCATGCTCAGATAAAAGCCTGATTCTAATTGATTTCAGTGGTTGCCATGTGGACACATTTACATTATTTTCTCTCCAATGCATTATTTTTCATATTTCAGCTATTCTTCCTCACTTCTGCTTTAAATTGGCTAAATTATTATCATTAATACCCTGAGTAATTGTACCCCACTCTCCTCCACATCTTTCCTTGGGAGTCTAGATTCTCACCTCACCAAAACAGGTGAACTCATATGCATGATCACAGACAACAGACCATATGTTTTGGTGAGGTGGGAATCTAATATCCCAAAGAAAGATGCGGGGTGGAGGAATGAGTACACTTACATTTCAACAGAGCCATCCAAAACTTTACAGATATTATTCTGAATCTTCATTGATTTACTCATTAAGCCAGAGGCAGAGCCGAGAATACAAGGCTAGATACTGACTCTCAAGGGTTACCTGGAGTTAAAAAAGAGTCAAATTATACACATTGAAAATCTTTGAGCAATGTCATAACCTACTCAAGAGTGAAAGTGACACTCAACACTTACTGGCCCCTGGAAGGGGCGTGGCCTTGGGCGAAAGTGGCGGGGCTGGGGGTTTGCGTCCCTCAGCCAGCCTATCCGTGCTGCCTGGCAATTTAAATGGGCAGCTGGGCATTTAAATGGGCCTGGGGCTCCGGCTGCCATTGCTGCAGTAGCGGCAGTGGCAGGGGTGACCACAGCCCCGGGCCCTTCTAAGTCACTGGCCCTGGGACAGCTGCTCCTTTTGCCCCTTGCTGTTGGCGGCCTGGGAGGGAAAAAGGGGCAATGATGTTAAAGCGTTGCCTTAAAGTGCTGCCGCAGGAAAGGATCCTGCTTAAGGTGACAGCACTTTAACGTCGGCTGCTACAGGCCGGTACCGGCAGCTACTTTTTATCGCCAGTGTACTGGTACACTTTTTACCAGTACATAGTACCAGCCCATACCAGCTTACTTTCAGCCCTGAATCTACTTTAAGTTAACAGACATATTACACATTCTGAATAATATTCATTGCCAATTTAGCTCTTTTCCTGTCCTCTAGCTTACTTGTGAATCAACCCTGCTTTCCTATAATAGATTTCTTATTCAAAAACATTCACAAAATAGTTTGTAAAAGCAGCAGAGAATCCTGTGGCACCTTATAGACTAACAGATGTTTTGGAGCGTGAGCTTTCGTGGGTGAATACCCACTTCGTCAGACGCATAAAATAGTTTATGCAAGCAAATTTCAGCATACAGGTTAATCACTCTGATTTTTCACTATTCTGTGGTGTGTAGTTGGTCTCCTATGTCGCATGGTGTTTTTGTTCCATGACTGAAAAGATTCAGTCATCCAATCAGGAGAGTAACAAATAACAAATATCAGTGAATTAATAATGCATTTGTGGTTTGCATTTGAGATGAATTATTATTCATGCAACTTTTGGGATTCATGGGCCTTTTCACAAATATACAGCTACTGTCTGAGTTCACAAATTACTATTAATATGATTCCCTTATGATAACAGTGTGACAAACAGAAGTGCTGAGAAGAAAGACTAATTTTTATTTACTAGCCTCAGTCATAGGACATGGGTATGCGTTACCAAAGGTAATACCCCAATTACATGTCAGGGGTTCACTGACTCCAGTGGCTGCTCTTATACCCACAAGTAACAGTGGCATGAGCTTGCCACTTTTATTTACCAAAATAGTTTTGTGTCACTGTATTTTTCAGCTAGCGTTAATAGTTACTATAAAGTAATTTGGCACCATGTAAGTCAATTCAGCCAATTGACTTCAATAGGGATTTCACCCATTTATGCCATGGCTGACGGTGGGCCATTAAAATCTTAAAAAATAAATATAATATGGCACATTTAAAAAATGCTTTCCGGAGCAAATACCATGGGGACCACTAATCAGTCGTTAACAGTTGCCAAGTGTTCTTTGGCTAATTAACCTTAATCTTTATGTAGAGAATATTATTGAAACAAGTCTTGTTTTTAAATTGTGCTCCTAAGTGTTACTTTAAGATAATTTTAAGTAGCAACATAACTTAACAAAACAAGTGAAGAGGTTGCTAATTACTTTGGGGCAATGGGTACTCTTCTGCATCATTGAGTGTTCAATGGCTACTTTGTTCTAATTGCTCTTTAGTAATTATTTATTATGCACATTGCACAAGTGGTGTGTTAGAATTAATGACTCAGACATGAAAAGGAATAACAGGTTGTTTCACCAGAGATGAGAGAACTCCAACAAATCTGAAGTCGTTTAGAAATCTCCTTTAAGCATTTCATATAGCTCACTGAACAATTCAGAACTTTTTCAAATGTTTTAAAATCAGTTTTGCTGGTAAGGGAATTTTACAGCAAACACTATTAAAAATGGGATAGTCCCATAGAAGTAAAACGGGACTAGTCACGTGCTTAAATTTAAGCATATATGTGTAAGTGTTTGCAGGATTGCCATCTTAAACAGATTAGTTTACTAGTATAGCCAGAGACATAAAAAAAATTAGTATAAGAATGAAATTATAACCTGCTTGGGTAAACAGATCTCCCAAGGCTGGATCATTTGGTGATGTTTGATTAAGATAATTTCAGAATTCAAACCTGCTGGAACTAGGTACAACCTGGAGAAAATGAGGTTTGAATTTGGCCATTTCTTTGTCTCTTCCAGAGAGCTTCAATTTTTTTTCTATGCTTTCAATGTCTCAGCCTTCTTTCTCTCCCTGACATAAAAATCAGCAGATGTCTCTGTCAAGGGAATCACTCCAAAGAGAAACCATCCCTTACTCTCAGCTCTGGTGTTCAGAGGCAACTAACCTCCTTTTTAATGTACCGTATCTGATCATATGATCTAAACATATTTGTTAACATTTTTCTCAGAAATGGCCTTTATTTCTATTCACAGAAATTTTTCCTTTTATAAAACTTGAAAAGCCTATAATTATTCTGTAGGTAGGTTTGCTTTACAGATGTATTTCTGCTGATATGACAATCTGGAGGCCATAACATAATTAATATACTAATCATCCTGTCTCCTCTGAACTGAAACATAAGATCATTTATTTTTAGCCACTCACTGTACTTTTTTATTTTTTTCTATGCGTAGCCATGTATTGGATTGGAAAATTGCTTACATAAGCAAAAAGTTTGTACTTCAAACAACTTTTTGCTGGCTTGTTTTATTTGCTAAACCCACACACTCATGCTTCTTCCAGTACTTCCCCTCCAAACAAAACTGTCATCAGCCAGTAAAGTGCAAAAATATTCACAACATTTCCTTGGGAAAACAGTTCAACAGACAAAAGTTTCAATCCTACATCTGGATTAGTGAAGGTGCCTGGAGTCTGCTGAAGTGGATTGGGGCCTAACAAATCTTACTGTCTGGAAATTTCCCATTTTTCAAGTCCATGTTTCTTTTCTGAATTCATTATTCCTAATTATGTCAGGGTTTAAGTGTGTCACCATGGGCAAACAGCAGACTAAGTCCTATGTTCCTGGTTATTGGAAGCTCCTGACTCACAGCAATGAGACACAATAGCGAAATACATAATTCTAAGGTTTACTGATTTGTCTTCTGTTTACTCTTTCCCATAATACTAAAACAAGGGGAGACACAAATTAAAATGCAAATTTTCCCTTCCTGAGCCCTCCCTGACCCCTATCTCAGCATTGATGCCATTGCCTGAAGGGGATATCTTTGGTCTGACCTTTTGAAACCATCTGACCCCCACAGGGTCATCTTTACCTGTAAGTCTATCCTTAACCCATTAGGACATCACTTCCAGAATGGTACTTGGGACTGAGCTTCTGAGTATCAGCATTCTCGTTTTTTTTCTATTCTTCGTACTCAGGTTGGGTGTGATATTATGGTGTTCATGGTGGTAATTTTTTATATCACTCCAGAGACAAATTAATGGGGATTTCAGGGTTGGGTCCTATGTGTTTCTATATATATATTGTGATACAGCATGGCCAGAAGGCAGCATAAGAGTGTTAGCAGGGGGCCTTATTCCCTGCCAAGGGAGGAAGGTTTGCTTTAGATTAACTAGAACAGCTGTGGCCAATTAGAGCACCTGACT
>NC_133776.1:11150691-11190661 GCF_003597395.2 Chelonoidis abingdonii | reverse complement strand
GTATGAGAGGGAAGTAACCCAGGGGAAGAAACCGCTAGTCAAGTGGTTCACCACAACCCCAGGGCCCCTGGGTTGGGACCTGGAGTAGAGGGCAGGCCCAGGTCCCTCCCTCTCCACTCCCCTCCTCCAAGGACACTAGGGGAATGATTAAGAACTGGTTCAGAGGCAAGCAATAGCGCCCTGAACCTACCCCAGAGAAGAGAGAGCGCGAGATCCAGCAGAACAGTACCGGCAATTTGCCACAATATATATATAGAAAGAAAGAGAGACCTACCTGTACTTTACTTGTCTAAACTTTTCAGATGTAAACACTGAATTTTCTTTTCTTAAACTGCCTGGATACTTTTCCTTAGTAAAACTGTTTTATTTGCATAATATATTTATTCAGATGATCAGTGATGATAATTTATCACAACTTTAGAGATGAAAACATTTGTTTATAAATTTTAAAGGGCATCTATGGTAAACTGAGTTAGAAGTTGGGTGCCTAACTCACATGTTTTTTGAAAATCCTACCTTAGTTTTTCCTACTAGCTTAATTGTATTCAGTTTTCTAAATTTACGATGTATCGTCTGCAGGGGGGGAAAAACACTTAAATTATAAGGCCTTCCAAGTATTCAGTTTCAATGTGAAGGGGAAAAAATCCAAAAAAGTAGTTCCAGCTAAGCACAGGCTGTAGACTTTGTAATATTCTGTCAACTATTTACCTCACCACATTTCAACTCATAAACATTATTAGTATAGGAACTGACTGTATGAGAACATATCAAGGTATATGTTTTGTCTTCTGAAAGTAGAGTCCTTCTGCAGTGCAACAAGTCATTTTATATATCTCCTGATAGCAAATATGCTTCCATTATCAGTAGGGCCTACCAAATTCGTGGTCCATTTTGGTCAATTTCACAGTCATAGGATTTTAAAAATTATTAATTACAGCTATTTAAATTTATATTTCGGGGTGTTATAATTGTAGGGGTCCTGATCCAAAAAGGAGTTGGGGGGGATCACAAGGTTATTGTGTGTGGGACAGGGAGGGGTTGTGGTACTACTACCCTTATTTCTGTACTGCTGCTGGTAGCGCCGCTGCCTTCAGAGCTGGGCAGTCAGAGAGTGGCGGCTGATATTGCCACCCTCACTTCTGCACTGATGCTGGCGGGGCACTGCCTTCATAGTGGGCACCTAGCCAACAGCTGCTGCTGCTCTGGCTGCCCAGCTCTGAAGGCAGCGCAGAAGTACAGGTGGCAATACTGCAACTCCCCTAAAATAACCTTGTGACCCCCCCCCGTGCAACTCCCTTTTGCATAAGGACCACCAACTTGAGAAACACTGGTCTCCTCCATGAAATCTGTACAGTATAGGATAAAAGCACACAAAAGACCAGATTTCACGGGGAGACCAGATTTCACAGTCCGTGATGTGTTTTTTATGGCCGAGAATTTGGTAGGGCCCTACTTATCAGCATTTGGAAAAAAAAGTGATGGTATTTTGCAGTAAGTATAGGTACTACACAATCTCAGTACTCAATAAATTATCAAGTAAACAATGGATTGCCCTTTTAAAAAAACATATACAGCTCAATAGAGTCCTGATACGGCCCTTTTGCAATACTGGAGATCTCTCTGGTGGCATAAGGTTGGTTTAGTTGGCCCTATGCTAGGTCTGTTCTAACCCCTCAACTTGGGGAGGAGGAGCCTGGGTGGGAGGAGCATGGGTGCGACACAAGATGCTCTAGCAATCCCTGGTTGGCAGAAAGGTTCTTGCAGGTCATTGCTGCTGAGGCATATGCAACTTTTGTGAGTAGACTAGAGTTTAGATTTTCAAAGATGCCTTTGAGGTTTGGATGCCCAATTCCAAAGGAAAATTTATGAGAATTGGGCATTCATATCCTCTACACTAACTTAAATCTCAGCCATAAGTATAATTAGATCTAGTTTATGAATGGGTAAAACAAGGGATGGAGAGGATAAATAATTTGACTAAAGTAACTCAACAAGTGAATTAGGAAGGGATCCCAGGATTCCTGACTCCCAGCCTCCTCTTTGAAAGTTGAAACACTAGATTGCACTCACACTTGCCAGAATCCAATTTTCATTATTAGGAGTCATGCTCTACCTTGGACTATTTTATCCTGTTCATGTAGTTAGAGCAGAGGAAAGAAAATGCAGGGTCCTGATCCTGCAAGATATTTTGCCCATGCAGAACCCATTAAAGTCAATAAGACTCTCCAGGGGCAGAGATCTGCTTGCCTGGGGCAGTTTGTAGGATTGGCATCTTAGTTCTAATTCATAAAGTCACCAATTCACTGTTCGTAACCTTAGCAAGTCATTGATGTCCTTGGGTCTGAGTCAGCTAGTTTTGGGGAAAAAGTGGATGCAGAAGCAGCACCTCACTAAAAAAACCCAGATTCTACATGTGAGTCATGTAATTCTGGGAGGATAAATTTCCAAAACAATTTTTTTTTTTGTACACACTTCTTTAGAAGGGGAAGACTAGCCACTGTGGTCTTATAGCATCCTCTAGTGAACTATTCTCTGCAACTTCCTTTTCAAGGAAATTGAATGCCATTCTGTTAGGAGGAAAGATGATATGATGGGCTAGAAAGCAAGGAAAGTAGGGAGGAGGGATACCAAACTGTCTTGATAAAAAGTGCTAATAGCAAGTGATGAGTAAGAGAGAACACAGAATGTTAGGCCAGTGGTTTTGAAATACGTAACACAAATAAAAGCATATCATTTTGTAAAGTAACCTGGGAGTCTGATGTGCTAATGACAAGGCACGTGTTACTATGTGATAAAGCATGCCTCAAAGGTGTTGGAAGTTTATTGCCTTCAATAACTTAAAAAATTGTTTATCTCACAGTTACATATTGCAGTTAGATGACCTATATTAACTGTATTTTAGGATATTTTAGCTTTTTAAGTCTGCTCTCCTAAGAACACTTAATATATTTAAAATAGTAATAATTGCTTAATGTATATTTGCTTTTATTATAGGCAAGATGTTTTCATTTTAGGAGATAAGACAATATTTTGGAAGCAATTCTCATGGTGTTCACTAGAGTATGAACTAGTATGTAACTGACATAAGTATTATAAGTTAGGTCAGTATAAAGCTATGATAGCATAACCTCCACACAAAGTGAAACAGAAGTGTCTATTTGTAAAGATTTTGCTTATGTATGTTTGTAGAGAAGATCTGCTAGACCACTGATGTGCTATAACAGCTACTTATTATACTAATAAATAACTGTTGCCTTCTGCTTCTCATCTGTTGGATCTTGGACATACCTGTTATATATTTAGGCCCTTAACCTGCCAGTATGCACGTGATTAAAGATAAGCATGTGTGTGTGAATTTCTGCCTGCTCTGGGTCTGAGACTGTGACCAACTTTGTTTTATGTGTAGGGTCCTACCAAATTCATGGACGTGAAAAACGTGTCATGGACTGTGAAAGCTGGTTTTTTGTTTACGTTTACTCTATACTATATAGATTTCATGGGGGGAGACCAGCATTTCTCAAACTGAGGGTCCTGACACAAAAAGTAGTTGGGGGAGGCGATTTGAGAGGTTATTGTACAGGGAGGCGTGTGATATTACCATCCTTACTTCTGCGCTGCCTTCAGAGCTGGGTGGCTAGAGAGCGGCAGCTGCTAGCCAGGCACGCATCCCTGAAAGGAACACCCTATCAGCAGCAGCGCAGCAGTAACAGTGGCAATACCATACCGTGCCATCCTTAATTCTATGCCGCTCCTGATGGTGGCTCTGCCTTCAGAGCTGGGCTCCTAGTCAGCAGCCACCACTCTCCAGCCACCAGCTCTGAAGGCAGCACTGCCAGCAGCAACAGTACAGAAATAAGGGTAGTAGCATAGGTGCCAACTTTCCCCGGTGCCCGTGGGTGCTCGCACCCCCCTGCCCCTGCTCTGACTCTACCTTTTCCCTGCCCCCATTCTAACCCCTTCCCCAAAGACCCCACCGCAATTCCACCCCCTCCCTGCCTTTATTGGACCCCTCCTCAAATCCTGACCCCAGCCCCACCTCTTCCCCAAGCGTTCCACATTCCCTCTCCCTCCCAGCGCTTGCCACACGAAACAGCTGTTTGGCGGCGCAAGTGCTGGGAGCTAGGGGGGAAAAGTGGGCATGCGGCATGCTCAGGGGAGGAGGTAGAGCAGAGGCGAGCTAGGGGGCGGGGTGCTGCCGGTGGGTGCAGAGCACCCACCAATTTTTCCCTGTGCGTGCTCCAGCCCTGGAGCACCGATGGAGTCAGCATCCATGGGTAGTAGTATCGCATCCTCCCATAATAACTTTGTGACTCTCTCCACTCCTTTTTGGGTTAGGACCCCTACAATTACAACACCCTGAAATTTCAGATTTAAATAGCTGAAATCATGAAATTTACTATTTTAAAAATCCTATGACTGTAATTAACCAAAATGGAGGGTAGGGCCCTATTTATGTGCACATGGCACCTAGCACAACTGGCCATAGATCAGGTCTGCCACGTAATATCTCAGTATTAGCAACCATAAGTAATTTATTTAGTTGATCACCATGTAAAACACAGAATAAAGTCATGGACTTGGACTACACTAATCCCAGTGAATACTGGTGTCAACAGAGCACGGCTGCTGGAGAGGGAAATATAATCTCTGGACAGAGTACAGCGTCAAGCTCGGCCAGCGAGCTGGAGCGCAGGCAGGTGGCCTGAAGACTCACAATGGGATGGGCTCTTGCCCCCTTTGCTTTTCCAGCAGCGCCAGCCCTCCCATGTGGGGGGAGGAGGAGAGAGACTTGCAGCTGTCACTTGTTCACACAAGTCAGTCTCTCCTCCAGGCTCTGGCGGAGAACAGCTGGACCCAGGCTCATGCCAGAGCACCACCAGTTGGGTGACCAGAGAGCAAGTGTGAAAAATCGGGATGGGAGTTGGGGGGGGGTATAATAAAAAGACCCCAGAATTGGGACTGTCCCGAACTGGTCACCCTGTCCCCCAGACAAACCAGCCCTACACGCCACCCCCTCCCCCCCGCGTTGGTGCCGCTCGCATTCGACTTCTATCTTTGAACGCCCCGCCTCCCCCGCAGCTGTGGGCGGGGCCCAGCTACCGAGACGGGCGGGCTGAGCCCGGAAGCTCCGGGAGCTCGAGCCCCGCCTTGCCAGCGCCCCCGCGCGGCGGGCTGAGCAGAGAATGCAGGGAAGTGCAGGGAAGGAGGACACCGCCTCTCTCACCCCCTCACAGCGCCCTCCCGTTGTACGCATGCGCGAGAGCGGGGCCTCCCTTGTAACCCCGCCCCTTCCCTCCCGCCGGGTAAAGGGGGGGAACTACGGCGGGTTTTACTTCCAGGTTATTCCTCTGAAGCTTCCGGTTGCTGCGCTGTGGTGTTCGCCGCGGACGGGATGGAGCGGGACCTGCTCCGCCAGGCGCTGGGTTTCCACGGCCCCGCGTTGCTCTCCCTGCTCCGCACCGAGCAGCACGATAACTCCGACTTCCGGGGCCTCCTGCCCCCCGGGGGCCCCAGCCTGGAGCTGTCCCGGGAAGCCCAGCACCAGCCGCCCGCCAGGTAAGGAGCCGGGCAGGGGGAGGAGGGAGCTGTTGGTCCCGCCCCACAGCCCAGCTCGGGTCGGCTCTGAGGAGGACCCCAGCTCCTTCATCGGCTCTAGTGCCGCTCCACGGCCCCCGCCGAGGGTTTGCTCTGTCGGTGACCCCCGGGGTCAGAGGGACCCGCGCTCCCTCCCCCGCCACAACTGGGGATCCGCTTCCCTGGACTCTGCGTCCTTTAAGCCTCGGGCAGGGGGTCACCCAGCCTGGGCGCTGACCCCAGCTCCCTCGTAGCTCCCTTGTAGTAGTAGTGATAGCCACAGGCATTTAAAAATGTCAGGTCTCTTCCCGCTCCCCTCCCGCCAAAAAAAAAATCATGACGCTTAAAAATCAGAAGTTGTTTAAAAATGAACGTTTGGGTCTTTGCCTTTGGATTTCGGCGTCCTGATTCCAAGCTTTCTTCTGGAGCCATGAGGGCTAGAAGCTCATTCTTTTTAAATGAAATTTGACGTTTTTCACATAGTCGCTAGTCCAGGAACAGGGCCACGTTACGCAAATACCCTCTTCCTGTGTAGTGCTTTTCATCCCTAGAGTTGAAAGGCTTCAGGGTATTGAGGATGGATTTCTTTCTTGCCGATGAAATGGAATGGCAGGGGAAGCTTTTTTGTTGTCCTACTTTCTAGTAGCGTCTGTACGCTCAATCCAAAAGCTGACACAAAGGCACCTTGTAGCATACCTTGAAATCTGCCAGGTTTAGTTTGGCAGAGAAAATCCAAACACCATAGTTCTTCTTCGAGAGATGTCCCTGTGGGTGCTCCACTCTAGGTGTCGGTGCGCCCCTGCGCCTTTGATTGGAGATTTTTTACAACAGTACTCCTAGCGGCCACGCATGCTTAGAACCTCTGAGTATGTCACTAGTGAGCATGCGTGGCCGATACCCTCAGTTCCTTCTCTACCGCCCCCGGCTTGAGACAGAGCTCAGCAGACTCCTTAACATTTCTTTTCCTATCTTAAAAGACCTGTAGTTAGACAGTTTTTTCCTGTTAGTTAGTTGTTAGTTAGTGTTACTTACCTTTCTTCCTACTTTAAAAAAAATAAAAATAAATTTCTTGTTCTGTCAGCCGCTTCAAATATGCCTGGCTCCACAGGCTCTAAGTGCTGCTCCTCCTGTAAGGACGCTGTTCCTCTCTCTGATGGACACTCCAAGTGTATAAAATGCTTGGGGGAGACTCATTCCCCCAAAATGTTCTCACTGCACTAAATTAAGCTCTAGAGCAAGGAAGGACAGAGTTAAAGCTAAAACTTATTCTGCTTCAAAAATCCCTACAGTCCACCTCAGACCCTGGCGCGGACTCTGCCTCTGCTCTCAGACACAGCTCTAACCCTTCAAAGAAACTGAAGAAAACAGCTAAACGTGAGCACTCACAATGTAAAGAAGGCTTCACTGATAAACCTTCTCCAGTCAGCTCGTCAGTTTCCTTACCGGTGTTTCCCTGCCTGAGTACATTTGAGGAGCCGGGCTCCTCCGGTACCGCACTAAACCCGCCTGTGCTTTCGGCGGCAGCGTGAGGCTCTGGTGCCGAGGCGACAGGCTTTCAGTTGCCTGCCTCGATTGTGGCACCTATCGGCACCGCGATGAATGCGGCACCAACAACTCTGACACCCGTGGAGGCACCGCAGCCTGCTATTAATAGCGTGGCACCACCTGCAGCACCGGCATTACTACCGCTACTTGGCACAGAGCCAAGACTCAGAACTCCGGTGTCAGCCCGGGTTCCCTCACAGGATCTATATCAGCCTTCGCCTCCAACTGCCCCAGCGCTGCAGTTTACCCACTCAAGTGGCCTCATAGTGTCAACTACACTGCAATCCCCCTTTCTTGGGGATGGCTTCTCCCTGACAAATGATTCTGGGTCCGAGCAGCCTTTCTCCAGTGAGGAGGAGTCTGAACTACAGGCTGATGTTCCAGTGCAATCTGAATTCTACACTCAGAGTCCTGTCACCCGCGGACACAGGAAAGTTGTCCCAAGCCACCCTCAAGATCCCACCTCCTGGTGTGTTAACCCCTGGATGGCACCTCCTATGCCTTTTCCATCACCATGGCAGTTTTGGGCTCCGTGGCCATCTTTCCCTCGGCAGTGTCTGTGACAGCTATCCCCCTATTCCATTTTGTTTCTTACAGCTGTCCCCATACTCCATTTTGTTCTCCTCCTGTGGCCGCCCCTTCCCTGGCTCTTAAGTTGTTTACCAGGGCCACTGTCCTTCTCAAAGGGAGGGCCCCTTAAGATGTTTACCAAGAATCATTGCGCTTCTCAAAGGGATGGCCACTTGTGCGCAGTGGAACCACTGCCTGTTCAAGGGTTAGTCCTGTTATCACCCTTGTTAAACCTGGGCTCGATGTAGGGTGGCAATGTCCAGAGCTGCAAGACCTATGTGTTTTTAAGATCCTGGGCATGAGTCATAGGCCTCATATGCTTTTGAGTCACTATTGCCAGGACTCGCCAGACATGTCTCTGTGCTCGCTCCTACAGTTTTTCCTGCCTCCCTCCTCCCCTGTATCAAGAGGAGCCATCAAAAAGTATGGCGGGAAACTGCGAGTTTGCCTTTAAAAACAGACATTTTTGAAACTACAGCAGAAAGACCAGGCAAGCAATGCAGGAACTGATCACCCAGGGGTTTCTGGGGGTCCTTTCTCGCCATCGTTTATTTGGCGTACCCCCATTTTTGAACTCCCCTCCCACGAACAACGAATTTGTGCGTGGAGATTCCTGATTACTGAAAGCGATCGAGTCCTCTCTCCATCCCCAATGCTACTGCTGTTTCCTGTCTGTAGTTTGCTGCTGTCCTGGGGAATTGTAAGAGCTCTCTCTCTCCCTTGCAGGCCCCTCTGTCCTAGCTGCTGGCCTTGTTTCCCAAGCAGACAGACCCAAGCTAACTCTGGTCGTATCTCATATGTTTCTTGCTCTGCAGCGCCTTTTGCTGCTAAAAAATAAGCCTGTGCTGCCTTGCTGGCTGTGCCTTCTTGGACTGTATCCTGGCTGCCAGCTGCAGCCGCCCCCCCCCCCCCCCCACTGCTGCTAAGGTGCGCACCTATTAGAACAGGTTCTTAGTCTAGTAAGTGGTGGTTTCATTTGCATAGCGGTGGTTCAGTTAGGTTTAGAGAATTGGTTTGTATTGTGCTCTGTAAGTTAGGTTTAAAAAATTGTTGCATTGTGTTCTGTTACTTGCTGATTTGTGTAGTCTTGGTTAAGTTAGATCATAGATAGAATTTTTGCTGTGTTCTGTATAATTGTGGTTAAGTCTGTCTTCCTACTGCCCCCAAACCTCAATTGTATTACTAAAGTCTAGCATAAAACCCATTGGTTACCTTTTTCTCTCTAACAACCTCACATTTTTACATTTACACTACTGTGACACATTACCCATGACTGTTAGTTGGCTATATGCTGCTGTGACACTCACTTTACATAGAAATTGTTAGCTACCTGTTACATTATACTTCAGTGTCAATTGGTTACCAATTATTGTACCCACATTAAACCCCCCTGTCTATTTAAACTAAAAGAAACCCCTCCCCAATTGTCTACCTTAACAAACCCTATACACTATTGAATTTTCCCTGTTTTTGCATTTTCTTAATAAAGTTTCTTTTGCACCCAACTAGTGCAGTAGTTGTCCCCCAAGATCCCCTACCTGCTGGCAGGGTCAGGCAGCATGTCCGCTATTCTACTCAGGCTAGACGCGAACGTCCAACTCATATGACTCATTTGGCAGCACCCACCCATCCTCAGGATCAATTAACTCCACCTCCTGATCCAGTATTACCTGACATACCAACTGATCCAATACCTGAGGAGGCGTTACTTCCTTCCCCTCCCCCGCCATCAGATGATTTTTCGAAATTCCAAGATCTCTTCAAAAGGGCTGCCAGTGAGCTTAGAATCAATCTGGAGGAAGTACCTGATCAACAACATGAGCTAACAGACATCCTGCAACCATCTTCGTTGTCCAGATTGGCATTACCAATTAATCCAGCCCTTATGGAACCTGCTAAATCCATCTGGCACACTCCAGCCACAAGCCAGCCTACCTGCAAACAGGCGGACCGTAAATACTTCATTCCCTCGAAGGGCTCTGAATTCCTTTTCTCACATCCTGTGCCAAACTCATTGGTAGTGGACGCAGCCAGTCAGAGAAACAAACAACAGTATTTCCGCCATGCCCCAACCAACAAAGAGGGCAAACGCCTAGACCTGCTCGGTCGTAGGGTGTATGCCTCTTCAACGTTGCAATTTCGAATTGCCAATTATACCGCAGTCCTGGCAAAATACGACCATAGAAACTATAATAAGTTCATGGACTTTACTGAACACATCCCAGACAACAAGAAACAACAGTTTACAACTTTAGTTTCCGAGGGCCAAATCATATCCCGCACGGCTCTTCAAACAGCTCTGGATTCAGCCAATACTGCAGCAAGATCCACCGCTACAGCGGTGGTCGTGCGCCGAGGTTCCCGGCTTTCCTCTTCTCTCTTTCCTCGAGAGGTTCAGAGCACCATAGAGGATCTCCCTTTTGATGGTGATAAACTCTTTGCTTCCACCACTAATGAAGTGCTTCACTCAATGAAGGACTCAAGGGTAACTCTTCGGTCCTTAGATATCCAAACCCCTACAAACAGAAGGCAACAGTACAGATATCAACCTTACCACCGTCCGCGCTACCCCTCATATACGCAGCATTTCCCGAGATCTCAGGATCAACAACACCACCACCAACGCCAGAGGTCCAGATACCAGCGGCGTTGCCTCAGTTCTTCCGGGATGCCCCATCTTCCTCCAAATAATAAGCAAATTTGAACCTTTGGTCGAGGGTCTCGTAAACGTCTCCCCAACTCCAGTGCGTGCACTGCCCACAACTATCTTTGGACACCGTCTACAGCCATTTTTACACCAATGGCAGAGTATTACCACCGACAAGTGGGTTCTAGAGGTCACCACAATGGGGTATTCCATCCCCTTCCTCTCCTTACCTCCCACCCACCTCACCTCCCCGTCCCTCTTCAGGACAACCTTTCACGAGCCACACCTCCAGCAAGAAGTACAACATCCTTCTTCCACCTGGGTGCTATCGAACTTCGTGCCCGAATGCCACAAGGGAAAGGTTCTACTCCCCTTATTTCCTAACACAGAAGAAAAACTGGAGGATGGCGACCGATCCTCGACCTCAGGAGGCTCAACAAATTCATCAAGAAACAAAAGTTCAAGATAGTTACTCTCACCACCATATATTCCAGCCCTGGAGCAGGGCGATTTGTTTTCAGCCCTCGACCTACAAGATGCGCTATTTTCACGTCACTAGATCCACCCAGCCCACAGACGTTTTCTTCTCCGTTTTAGCCTTGGCTCGACGCATTACCAATACAGAGTTCTACCATTTGGCCTTTCCACTGCCCCCCCCCCCCCCCGAGTTTTCTCCAAACTTCTAGCGTAGTCACGGCCTACCTCAGGAAACAAGAGTTATAATATTTCCTTACCTGGACGATTGCCTCCTCAAGGCCTCCACATACGCCGAGGCCTTCAGCTTCACATAAAAAATCACCATCGAGTGCTTTCAATCCCTGGGCCTGCAAATAAACGAAACAAATCCACATTAAATCCTACCCAACGCCTGGACTTTATAGGAGCAAGCCTCGACTCCAGAACTCCGGACGGGCATCCCTTCCACCCGACCGATTCAATACCATAAAACTGCTGGCTACAAGGCTTCACAGCAGCCCTCAGGTTGCCAACCTGAGACTGCCTCCAGCTACTGGGGCACATGGCCTCGTGCACTTTCGTGGTCCGCAAGTCTCCACAATGAGGTGCTTCCAAGCTTGGCTGGCCACGGTTTACAAACCGTGCGTGCACTCAATAAACAAACAATTAACCATACCTTACCGGGTCAAGGACTCTTTCATATGGTGGACAGTCCCCGACAACCTCTGTTCTGGAGTCCCCTTCCTCCAGACTCCACCAACTGTGATGATGACGACCGACGCATCCCTCACTGGCTGGGGCCCATATCTCTCACCACACAGTACACGGGCTATGGTCTCACTCCGAGAACCTCCCTACACATAAACGTTCTAGAACTTAGAGCTATCCGGAATGCTTGCCGTTGCTTCCTCCCACTAATCAAGAATCAGCATGTACGCATAATGACAGACAACATGCCTGCATGTTCTACGTCAACAGACAAGGGGGCTCGTTCCCACTCTCTTTGTTCAGAGGCCATGAAACTCTGAAATTGGTGCCTTGCGAACCACATCCAGATATCAGCTGCGTACATCCCAGGCGTGCTGAACACACACTTCCGACGAGCTAAGCAGACGGTTTCCTTCGGAGCACGAATGGGAGATAGACGACAGAATCATTCTCGACATATTTCGCACTTGGGTCACCCAACCATAGATCTCTTCGCAACCCCGAAAAACACAAAATGCCTCAATTTCTGCTCCAGGGCAGGACTGGGCAAACACTCCCTAGGGGATGCATTCATGATCTCCTGGCACCGGCCTTCGTTTACTTGCCTTTTCCCCCAATACCATTGCTTCAACAGGGTCCTTACGAAGATACGAACTGATCGTGCCAGGATAATCTTGATCGCACTCTTCATGCCGAGACAACCGTGGTTCCCATTCCTCACCAGAATGTCAATTCAACAGCACCGATCTCCCTGCCTCTCATCCGGTCAAAACCTTTTATCACAGCAGCATGGCCGGCTTCTTCACCCCAATCTCTCCATGCTTCACCTCAAAGCTTGGTACCTGCATGGTTCTCCAATGAGAACTAGACTGTTCCGACCAAGTACAGAGGGTACTTCTACACAGCAGAACACAATCCACCCGTACCACCTACCTCCGAAAGTGGGAAAGATTCACAAAATGGAGCTCAACCAAACAACTGTCTCCTACTACCTCTGCATACTCTTCCCTTGACATACAGTCCGGCCTGATTCATCTATTGGACATTAAGCAATCACGGCCTTTCATCGTCAGTTGACTCCATTTCAGTCCATCACCACTTAGAAGGCCTCACAACCTATTCATTAACGCTTTCACAGTTGACAATACTTCGGTTTTCGCTCATCCCATCACCAAACATTTCCTGAAGGGACTCCAAACCCTATATCCAGACATTAAGCCACCTACCCCTCCATGGGATCTTCACCTAGTATTGTCCTGTTTAACTCACCAACCCTTTGAGGCCTTAGCCACCTGCTCCCTTTTGCACCTCTCGATGAAAACAGCTTTTTTGGTGGCCATTACCTCTGCCAGACGGCAGGCGAGATAGCAGCTCTTATGGCAGATCCACCATATACCCTCTTCTTCAGGGACAAAAGTTGACTCTACGTTTTTACACCCAAAATTCCTTCTAAAAGTTCATGCTTCTTTTCCACCTCATGAACCAATACATTTACCAACTTTCTTCCCGAAACCACATGCAAACTCCTTCGAGGCCACGATGCACACACTTGATGTGCGTAGGGCCTTATCTTTTTATCTGGACAGAACAAAACCTTTCAGAAACTCTCCTAGACTCTTTGTCTCTATCGCGGACCATTCCAAGGGCATGGCTATCTCTACCCAGAGGCTTTCGAAATGGATCTCTGATTGCATACGTCTCTGTTATCAGATAAAGAACATTACACTTCCGGCACTGATCAGGACACGTTCCACTAGATCTGTATCTACCTCTGTAGCTTTCCTACGCAAAGTACCCTTGTCTGACATTTGTAGGGCGGCCACCTGGTCCTCCCACCATACATTCGTTACTCACTATGCCCTTACTCAAGGCCCTCTCTCTGACACTTGATTAGGCAGAGCAGTGTTGTCTACGGCATTCCTGCCAGATCCGAAGTCCCTACCTCCTTGAGATCCACTCTAGGTGACTTCAAAGCAGTTTAGCACCCGCAGGGACATCTCTCAAAGAAGAAGAGGAGGTTACTCACTTTGTGCAGTAACGGATGTTCTTCGAGATGAGTGTCCCTGTGGGTGCTCCACTACCCACCCTCCTCCCCTCTACTTCGGAGTTGGGGTAGCCTCCGTTGTAGAGAAGGAACTGAGGGTACCAGCCGCGCATGTTCACTAGTGACGTACTCAGAGTGAGTGACAGGTTCTAAGCATGCGTGGCCGCTAGGAGTACTGCTGTAAAAAATCTCCGATCAAAGGCGCAGGGGCGCACCGACATCTAGAGTGGAGCACCCACAGGGACACTCATCTCGAAGAACATCAGTTACTGCACCAGGTGAGTAACCTCTTCTTCTGGAAGCTTTACTATTCAGCAGCACTCATGTTCTGTACACATGTTATCTACCACCGTGCTCAACATTAGACATAGAAAAACTTGGGCAAAGCATTTTGTACTAAACATGTAATCAGTAGTATACGTTGGGACGCATTTCATTAAATGCTTATGCAAAGCCCTGGACAGTGATTTAAAACAAAAACACCGAAAAAAAGCACTAAACTTTTTATGTAACAGATATTGCATGCTATGTGAACAAAAGGGGGGGAGTATTAGATTTTTCTTTATTTTTCTTAGGAAAGAGAAGAGAATTGATAACATTGAGATACAACACTTCATTGCAAAAAAAGCTGATCTCCTTTTTGCTCTTTCATGGAAACCAAATGTATCAACAGATTCAGAATCAAATGAAGAGAATGAAGGTAAATCCTATAATTACAGGTGAAAAGGGATTCTCTCTGAGACAAATTAGCTGTGAGAAATCCAGTAAAGGTCTTGTGTATACAATACACTTTTAAAAATAAATGGTATTTGTAAAAAGTGTGTTGTTTTGTTTCAAGTTTTTTTTGAAGTTTAAAAATGTATGGAGTAGATAAATAATCTTCACAATACTGTGAACACATCTGTCAGACTTTAAAATAATTCTCATTTTAGTCAACCATGATTAAGGCCTATACTGTGTGGAATATGGTGGGAAAAGGTAACGTTTGCATTTTTTGTTTAAATAAGTATGTTTTCAATTTATCTCGTATGACAATGTAAACACCCTGAGTGACTCTCAACTCTAGTAAAAGCAGCAGAGAATCCTGTGGCACCTTATAGACTAACAGACGTTTTGGATCATGAGCTTTCGTGGGTGAATACCCACTTCATCTCATCTCATGAAGTGGGTATTCACCCACGAAAGCTCATGATCCAAAACATCTGTTAGTCTATAAGGTGCCACAGGATTCTCTGCTGCTTTTACAGATTCAGACTAACACGGCTACCCCTCTGATACTCAACTCCAGTAGTGTTGTGAAAATGGAGTCATTAAAGCAGAAGGCATCCTTGGTCTTCTAGTTCTCAAAACAACTTCTATTTTTTAAAATACAGATGTACAAAAAAGGCTCTGGATTCTTCACACACTTATCCATCAATTAGTTGGACTGTTTCCATGCATAAAGTTACACAAGTGCATATTTGCAGAACTGAGACATAAATCAGTTTAGACTGGGGTTCTTTGAGCCCATTGTCATCTTTGACCCCACCCACCTCAAATATGACTTGTGTAAGGGATCTTGAGAGGTCATCTAGTCTAGTCCCCTGCACTCATGGCAGAACTAAGTATTATCTAGACTGTCCCTGACAGGCGTTTGGAGATTTTTAAGAGCAGGTTAGAGAATGATGGAGATTCCACAACCTCTCTAGGCAATTTATTCCTGTGTTTAACCATCCTGACAGGAAGTTTTTCCTCATGTCCAGCCTAAACCACTCTTTAAGCCCATTGCTTCTTATCCTATCCTCAGAGATTAATGAAAAGAATTTTTCTCCCTCCTTGAAACAACCTTTTATGTATTTGAAAACAGTTATGTCCCCCTCTGTCTTCTGCAAACTATACAAACCCAGTTTTTTTCAATCTTCCCTTATAGGTCATGTTTTCTAGACCTTTAATCATTTTTGTTGCTCTTCCCTGGCTTTTTCCAGTTTGTCCACATCTTTCCTGAAATGTGGTGCCAGAACTGGACACACTACTCCAGTTGAGGCATAATCAGCACAGAGTAGAGCAGAAGAATTACTTCTTGTGTCTTGGTTGCAACACTCCTGCAAATACATCCCAGAATGATGGTTGCGCTTTTTTTTTCTTCAACAATATTACGCTGTTAACTCATATTTAGCTTGTGATCCACTCTTACCCACAGATCTCTTTCTACAGTATTCCTTCATTTTCCATTTTGTATGTGTAGAACTGATTTTCCTTCTTAAGTGGAGTACTTTGCATTTGTCCTTATTGAATTTCATCCTATTAACTTCAGACCATTTCTCCAGTTTGTGCAGATCGTTTTGAATTTTAATCCAATCCTCCAAAGCACTTGCAACCTCTCCCAGCTAGGTATCGTCCGCGAACTTTTGAAGTGTACTGTCTATGCCTTTATCTAAAGCATTGATGTTATTAGTCATAGACCACACTAAGTCATGTCAGCCTTGTAAAATTATTTCTCACACTTCCGTACTCTTTACTGAGCTGATGAGAAAATTATTTGTATTAAGTGAATGGATGAGCATAATTTTACAAGATTGATTTATGTAATACCTGTATTCCTGGAAGACCCCAATTTTAATTACAAATTAGGTGGACACAAACTTGCTTTACTGAAATATAACAGTTTTTTGGGAGGAATGCGACTGCTGTTGAGAAGATCACAGCATGCTTCTTAAGGGCTTGTCTGCGCAGGAAGTTATTCCTGATGAACTTCATGTGTGGATGCTCTTATTCTGGAAGCAGATTAAACTGATTCAGAATAGTGTGCACTTATTCTGGAATACACAATGAGTTATTCAGAAATAGTTAATCTGCTGTAAATTTATACACAACCCTATTCTGGATTAATTTTCTTGTGTGAACAAGCCGTAAGTGTTAGCTCAGAAATTGAGAATATTTAATCTTATTAACTGTAAAATTCAAGCATGAACTGTTAATGGATAAATCATTGCAAGAAATATCTTGTCCATACGGTATCTTGTATGAAGAGCCTTCTTTCAGAGAATTTCTATTCAATATTTACTGTCCAAAGGAACCATCAATATTCCAGCATTATCTTAAGGAGCAAAGTGTAAAAGTAAGCACATATTGCTAAGCATGTGGGGGGAATGCAGCTATTACAGTGTTCTGTTATGAGTCTGGGGCTCTGAAGACATGGGTTCTATCCTGTGCTTTGACTTAAGTCTGTCTTTGCCTCGATTTCCCTATCCATACAACTAGATTACTACCTGCTACGCAGGTTTGTTAGGGTGTACTCATATGTAAAACATTCGGAGCACCTCTGATGCTCACCACGTAAATGCAGGGAGGAGTTATTACTAACATTGATCCCTGATGACAAAAGAAATGGGAATTCTACCATTCTGTTGTACAGGCTTGGGGATGTTCCAAGTTGTCCTCTGCCCCCTCCCCTCCCGCCCCAGCAAACTTCTTCGATGGGGAAGCAGCTCTGTTAAGTTTGAAAGTCACCTGCTGTTTAAAAAACAGTTGTTGGAAAAATGTGGTGACACATTGTGAAAGAAGCAAAATGTATGGGCATTTTGGTTACTTACATGGGTGCCAGGTGAAGCTTCCCCTGGGGGAGGCTAGCTCCCTGTTCTACCTCTTCCACCCACAGCTCCACCCCCACTCTGCTCCAGGCTCAGCACCCTTGCCACATCCCTCCTCTCCCCCTTCCCCACAAGACCCCTCCACTCGTGCTCTCCTACTTGGGGAAGGGGTGGAACAAGGAGGAGAAGAGGCAGAGCGCAGGTGGGGCCACCATGCCACCCGTGGTTACTTAATGGATATCTGTATTTAGCATTTTGAAAAAACATTCAAATAAACAGTCAATAAAAAGTACTCCTAATGTGAAGTCTAATACTAAAATTGCTGTCACTCCATTATATTAAGTAGACAGTTATACACTTTGTTGTTCAAATAGGCCAAATGCTGTGTTCTGTCCAACTTTTTTAACTGCAAATGGCTATTCACGTTTAAGAACCATCTAAAAAAGTGTCTGGGGGTAGAATCTTATGTGACTGTCCCAAGTAACTGAGAATGTAGCTGTAGAAACTGAGGCTGGAAGAGTTGTGATGGTATGAATTCTCCATTAGAACAGAGTGAGTGAAGTTTGTCTCAGCAAACAGGCTCTTCAGAAACAATAATGCCCAGCCCCTCCACCCCCCAGTTGGCTGAAGATAAATTGGGTAGAGACAGGAAAGCTCCTAGGAGATTTTTCGCTGGGAGCAAAATTGGGATGTGAAAATGCACACTTCATAACTTCTGTAGAACAAGCTCATTGCTTATAGCAGGCCTTCTTGGCTTTCTCTGTTTCCCCTGCTTTCCTCCTGCAAGCTCCCTGTTTGCCACCTTTCCATCCCGCTCAATTTCAGGGATTCTGTACATCCACCCCATGCCAGAGTCTCTGCCACCAATCACCCCATCATTTCTTTTCACTCTTTGAGTTAAGGTGTCAGAGTATTAGACTCTATTGGGAGAATGGGCAGAGCTGAGATAGGGGTATTACTATGCTGAAAGTTGTTAATAGATGCAATAGCAAACCAGTTCTTTGACTTGTAGACAATGACAGAGCTGGCTGAAGCAGTTAGACAACAGAGAACTCAAATTGAATTCAGGATCTTGCTTCGCTCTGCCAATAACTCAAAATGCAATAGATGTGAACTTGCGACTAGCAGATGCTGGGTGCCAGAGCGCTTGTGGTGGATATATGAAGCAAGTGTTGACCTTGTGTTGATCAAAAATTACTGTTTCTGCCTGACTTAAGAAATGATATTGACAGACTCTGAGAAGCAAATGTTACTCAATCCTTTTTGAGCAGAAAATTTAAAGTATAGCTGTGGGGAGGAGGGAATGGGATCTCTGGGGACTCGGACATAGGTATGGAGGACTTGGTTGGCCAGGGCAGGGGTGAGAAAGGAAAGAGTGCACTTAGTTTCCTCAGGTCAAGAAGGAACAAGAGTTCCTGTTGCAATATTATGTATGTTGGGAAGTGTTGGCTATACATAATGCCTAATAAAGGAATAGAAAGTGCATTATTAAAAATCACATTGATTTTCTGATACTATCGTGAACTGTAATTAGAGATTTGAGAAGTTAGAGCAGTTACTACATAACTTTTTCTCCCCATTAATTGCAGATTGTTATGCTGTTATGCCATCCCTGGAGCAGTTCATGGAGGTGCCAAGTGAGGACAGGAGGGAGCTGTTTTTCCGAGACATTGAGCGTGGCGATGTTGTGATCGGAAGGATTAGTTCTATTCGTGAATTTGGCTTTTTCATGGTGTTAATCTGTCTGGGCAGTGGTGTCGTCAGAGAGATCTCGCAGTTAGAAATCACTGTAAGACTTGAGTATGATCAGTAACAAGTAAACTGATGCAGGGCAGTCCTGGCTTTCTAATATGTTGGCTGCATCTTGTGCTAAGGACCTGAGCTCTGGGACAGTTAATAGTTCAAAGCCTTAATGCATTGTGGCTTTGATTAAAGTGGAAGCTGCCTTGTTGTCTCAGCGAGACATTTTCTTTCTTTACTGCTCAAATATTTTAGCTGCAGGTTGAAAAGTTAGTGTTTATATAGATGCATGGACCTCAATCTGAATTGAATCATACTAATATCACTCTGCTTTCATGCTCAATTTTGGACAGACTTAGGCTCTGTCTATACTAGCACTTTCGTTGGCAAAACTTTTGTCAGTCAGAGGTGTGGGGAAAAAAACCCGTGGACCGACATAAGTTTTACCGACCGAAAGTGCCAGTGTGGACAGCACTATGTGGGCAGGAGATGCTCTCCTGTCGGCATAGAGCGGCTTCACAGGTGACCTTACAGTGGTGCAGCTACAGCAGAACAGATGTGCTGCTGTGAGATCTGTAGTGTAGACATAGTATAAGACTAGTTTCCATCTAGTTTAATGATCACAAAATGGACTTTTGGATTAAAGAATTAAAGCTGGGTGGAAACTGGATTACTCACATTAGTCTTCAATATCACAGTATCTCAAGTGAGTTCTCTTCAGCAGGATAACTGCCATTGTAATTAAAACCTGGATTTTTTTTTTTTAAAACATAATTTAATATTTATTCATGGGACAAATCTTCATTGTGCAAACTGATACTTCTGGGCTGTGGGAAGTTGTCTTTTAATGCAACATTTTATTATCATTTGCTTTATTAAGCTCAGTGTTCTTGGTCACATTTTTGGTCTTCCATTGCAGGCTCTTTGTCCATTGAGAGATGTGCCTTCTCATAGCAGCCATGGTGATCCTTTATCATATTATCAGACTGGAGACATTATACAAGGTAAACGCATATTAAAACTGTTCTGAAAGCTGTTTATTTCCAGTTTTGTTGACTTTATTCTCAACTTTAAGATGATGTTGTTGTTCAGTGTTGTTGTGGTTTGTTTTTTTTTGATAGCTGCGATCAAGGACATTGATCGTTACCATGAAAAACTCACAATATCACTGCACAGCTCTGCTCTTCCACCCAGTTTATCTAGTACTAAACTGGGGGTAATTAGTTCTGAAGACTTGCCTTTACATTATAGGTAAGAACTTGCATTCTCTTCTACTCACTAGATCTGGTTTGTTAAATATATGTTGTCTCAAGAAACTGTTGGCAAAAACTGCCAAATATGTTGGCAGAAACTGTCCTTTTTCAAAGGTCTTTGTCAGGGTTTTCCTTTACTCTGTTGATTGACATATATTCTTCAGTTTTATACTATTGGCTTGTTTTCCTAAATAAAAGCATCACTGTTCATATATGGATGTAGTTTGCTTCACAGTTTTTCGCAAAAAGATAAAGAAAGGAGAATGAGGTAATCTTAGCCAAAAGAGAGAGAGAGACACACAAAATATATATTGCAGGAAATAAGCATTACTTGGGAGAATACAGGACCATTAATAAACTGACTTAAAGGGCTCAGATATGAAACTCTTAAAATCTGTCTTCAGCAAGAAGTACAGGAATGTAACTACCTCTTTGGAGTGCATGTAGGGCTTGGCTCAAGGCCCAGAAGGAGCTGCTGGTACTGCAAGAGGAGAGAGCCAAAATGAGGTTTTCAAGTACTGCTTCTCATTAGTCAGTTGGGCAAAGGGTGAGATAAAACAGGAGGAGGAAGGGAAAGGAAACTGACCACAGAATTCTGCAGCTAGTGGATGAGGAGGAACAGCAACAAAGGCAGAGGAGTTCTTATTTCAGATGAAACAAATGGTGATGTGGTGTAGCTTCTCTTGCCTGAAGTGGAAATATGTAATTTGCTTGTGAGCCAGTGTGGGTAAAAGTATCAATGTATGTTGACCTTTAGTAATATGTCAGCATTACTAAAGAAATGGGTGGTCATATTTGTGTATGTTTATATTTTCTTTAAGGAGAGGTGTTGAAGTAGCCAGTACTTTGGAGACGTATGAAAAAGTCTTACATCATTCCTTGGGATTTGCTAATCCATCAGTAGTTGAATTTTTATTAGGAAAACTAGGACTAAGTGAATCCAGCCCTCCATCGTTAATGAGAGGCCTGCAAAGGTACAGTGACGCTGCACCATCTCCATTGCTTTCTAGAGAAAATGCCACTGCCTGAAAAGTCTCTAGATTTGTAGTTTCTATTTAAAAATTCCTGTGGCCACTATTACTTCAACCTTGGGTTGATCCTCTTTTGCATGACCACTGATGATAATGTGAGCCCATCAACTAAGTATAAAAAAGACACACTCCAGAACAACAAAATTACTCTTAGAATTAGACAGAATTCTAAGCCACTTCATCCACCAGTAATCTGCTTGATACTGTTTAACTGGGTAAACTTTCATTGTATATTGGTAGTAACATTAGATTAAAATTACAGGTTACTTTACATCCTAATAATATTTATCCTTAACACTTCTTAGTAATAGCTTGTTTTACTAATGGACCTGATCTTTTGAGCAGTACAGATTCAGAATTTTTTCCTTCTCAAATACAGAAAATTAACATACAGATTATTTCCCATTTGCCGTGTAGCTCAAAATTTAATCTATATTAATGCAACTGACATGGGACAATATATTTGACTGCAATAGACTAATACATTTAGGGAGGCGCTGACTTTGGAAATCAGAAATGCTATTGCTGATTGAGGGGAGACTAATACAGTATTTTTTCGGCCATGTTGAAATTTTATCTGAACCTTGGCATAAATTTTTGATAATGTAGACTTAGAAGGAAATGTAGGCAGTTAATAATTTAGTCCCTTGATAGATATATATATATATATATATATATATTCTTTTTTAACAGCAAAAACTTCAATGAAGAAGACTTTGCCTTTGCACTGAGGAGAAAGCAATCTGCATCTTGGGCCTTGAAATGGTACAGAGTATTTAATTTTCTTGTCAGTGGTCATAGTTCTTCATATTTCTTTGTACCAGTGTTCACCATGAATAACCTCCTGAATATCACCAAGGAGCAACTTGCTGAATGGCTGTGGTCAGTTGATAGGTCGTGGGGGTGAAGGAATGCTCTCTTTGTTTGTAAAGTAAAAAAAATCAAATTTTAAGGAAGAGCCTTTAGTTTAGTTCCCAAAGGTTAAGGTCACTTATAACTTGTGCTGGCTCCTGAAATTAGACCTGAGCACTACTCTGTCTTGCCTCCTCAGTTTTCCCATAGGTCCCTAGCCTTAGTGCCCGACTCAGCCTTTTATAAATAGCAACCAGATGACCTTGAGTTCCCTTGTCTCGACACCTGAGCCCGAACCTGGACTTGTGAGAAATTCCCGTGTGGCCTGAGCTGGCATCTGTCACTGTGTATCAACACTGAACACATTGACTGAGGGCATTTGAAGAGGCTGCTTTGGGCAGCTGCTGGGGTTTTTTTGGGCTGTGCCTGGGATGAAGCTGCAGAGTGTAATCTGCTCTTCCATAGTTTATCAGGCACCCAGGAGGTGGAGCTAGTCAGGAATTTTCCACAAAATATTTTTCATTGGAAAATGTGGATTCACAGAAAGCGTTCACAGGAAAGAGTTGGTTTAGATAAATATTCTGATTTTTTTTTTAATTAGAAAATTTCAAAATTGTCAAAACATCATCCTTGAACATTGCTGAAGCAACTTCATTTTTTGATTTGAAATGACTTTGTTTTGACATTGTAGTTAGTTTATGTGTTTAAATGTAAAAAGGTCAAAATCTAAACACAATGTTTTGGTTGACCCAAACTGATTTTTTTTGTGATTTGAAACTGTGCAGAAACTATCAAGACTTTGACTTTTTGTCACTATTCAGGATGGGAAAGCTTTTTTGAAATCTCAGAATTCTTTCAGAATGGGAAACAAGTTTCCTTTCCAGTTCTACCAGGAAAAGCACAGATTTGGAAAGGGGATAGACAAAGTGATTTACCAATCTCCCTCAGTCCAGCAACGGAGAAGAGGGTGAATAGGGAAGGTTTATCTTCTCTCAGCTCAGTAGCCTCTGCCCATAACCCAGTCAAACTGGGAATTGCTCCTTGCCATTCAGGCCTTGAGTCCTGTCCATGAAAATTCTTGAGATGAGTAGGCAGGTCCATAGAAGCAATATTTAGTTGGGAAGTAGTCGTGAACATAAAAATGATACAGCTGAAAGGGGAATGAGATGGAATTAGTGGTTGTAGAGATGATGCCAGTCTTAGAAACTGTCTTCAATTTTAATATAGCACATCATTTATTCTTCTTTGAGTGCCTCTAGGTGTGCGCGTGCCGCATGCACATTCGTTGGAAGATTTTTACCCTAGCAACATTCGGTGGGTCGGCTGGGTCGCCCCCTGGAGTGGCGTCGCTATGGTGGTGAATATATACCCCTGCTGACCCAACGGCCCTTCAGTTTCTTCTTACCACCCATGTCAGTTGTTGGAACAGTGGAGCGTGGCTTAGCTGATCTCCACTTCCCTAGCTACTTGTAGTTCCTTATTAATAGTTGTGTATATAGTTATAATCTCTATAGTTGTAGTTAGTTTTAGTCGTTTCTGTAATATATTTAGTGTATATAGTTGCGACGGGATTGGGGATTAGCCCCTTCCTCCCACCCAGTACCGGGGCTCATGCCTGGGTCACTGGACTTCAAACCGTGCTCAGCCTGCCATAAGCCGATGTCAACGGGAGATCCACACAACTCCTGCCTTAAGTGCCTTGGGGAATCCCATCTCTCAGATAAGTGTCGGATCTCTAAGGCCTTTAAGCCGAGGATGAAGAAAGAGAGGGACTTTCATCTCAAACAGCTCCTGATGGAGGCAGCTCTTAGTCCAACGCCCTCAGCACCAAGCGCTGAACAGTCTGTATCAGGGAGAAGCGCTCTTTCGGCTCCGGATCACCCCGGTACCACTAAGACCCCTCGGCACTGACTGTCACCGGCACCGATGTTGGCTCGGCACCGTTCCCTGTCACCGCGGGTCAAGAAGCATCATAAGACTCCCGTTGCTTCAGTGCCACCTGCACCACAGTTGGAGCACCCGCCTAAGTCAGACCACCCGGCACCAACACCTGCTGCGGCACCGCCAGCTTCGGCACTGTTGATTCCGGTTCCACAAGGACCGTCGAGTCCGGTGCCTGAAAGCTCCGCAGCACATGCTGTGGTCGAGCTCACTGTCCCGTCCACGCCTGAGATCTTTTCCACGGTGAGGGATTTGATTGCACTGATGGAGTCTGCACTGCCTCAAACCCCAGCATCGCTGGTGCGGGTCATTCAGTCTGTTGGCAAGCCTGCCTTGCTGAGGCCACCCTCTGTCAGCACCACTGAGAAGCACCGATCAAGATCTCGGTCCCACCGGTGTTCTCGGTCCCACCGGTGTTCTCGGTCCCGTCACCAGTCCTGGTCCCAACGCTGTTCACAGTCCCAGCACAGCTCTCCATCACGGTACCGCTCACACTCACGGCATCGCTCAGTGTCCTGTTTGCCGGCCCGGCACTCCCAGTACCGATCCAGCTCCTGGCACTGCAGCTCTCGCAGCCGCTCCAGGCGACAAGCCCTGAGATCCCGGTCGACCTCCCAGCACTGTTACCGTCGCAGTTCCCGGTCTCGTTCACGGTACCGTTATGGTGCCCGGTACAGCTCCCCAGTGCTGCACCGAGAGAGATCGTCTAGAGACGTGGCCCCTTCTCAGGGTTTCTCAGCTCCTCCTTGGCTGTCTAGACACACCTCAGTGTCATCTCACATGGACAGTGCTTCCTGTGCACAGGACCGTGACTCAGACATGCCCAGCCGAGTCTTCCAGGAGACCCAAGGTCAAGAACAAGGACCTCATCAGTGGTCGTTCTGGACACCTTGGGTGTATCACTAAGCCCAAGGTGCGCACCCAGAAGCACCACGCTCCATGCCATCTGAACACCGGGTGCCAGAGGCGACTGTAAGCCATCGCCCTCCTGTGGGTACGGATGAAGCGTCCATTCCGCCGACAGACTCTCGGATCCCACTTGAACCTGACACTGCCCAAGAACAAGAGCCCACGCATGATCCTCTTGTACCTGGCCTCTCCTCTTCCTCCTCTGCAGATGAGGCGGTGGTGGGTACATCCTCCTCCGGCCCTCCCCCAATTGACCTGAGGGCCCATCAGGATCTTCTGAGTCGGGTGGCCCAGAATATGAATCTTCAAGTGGAGGAGGTCCCGGAGATAGAAGACCCTGTGGTGGATATTTCATCAGCTGACACCCCCACAAGAGTAGCCTTGCCCTTTATTCGTACAATTCAGACAAACGCCGATACCATCTGGCAATCTCTAGCCTCTATTCCGCCCATGGCCAGGGGAATTGAGCGGAAGTACATAGTACCCTCGAAAGGGTACGAGTGTCTGTACATGCACCCTCCTCCCTGCTCCCTGGTCATGCAATCGGTTAACGAGAGGGAGCGCCATGGTCAGCAAGCTCCTGCTCCGAAATCCAAGGAGGCTAGGCGCATGGACTTATTGGCCCGCAAGGTATACTCTGCTGGAGGCCACCAACTCAGGGTAGCGAACCAGCAAGCCCTACTTAAACGATACCACTACAACAACTGGACGGCGATGGGCAAATTCACGGAGCTAGTTCCCCAAGACTCCCCCCCAGGAGTTTGCAGTCCTCTTGGAGGAAGGAAAGAAGGTGGCAAGAACCTCTCTCCAAGCCTCACTGGACGCGGCCGACTTAGCCGCCAGAACTCTGGCCTCAGGAGTGGCCATGAAGAGGGTATCATGGCTTCAGGTGTCAGGCCTCCCACCTGAGTTACAACAGACTATGCAACACTTGCCCTTTGAGGGCCAAGGCCTATTTTCTGAAAAGACTGACCCTAGGCTGCAGAGTCTAAAGGACAACAGGGTGATCATGCACTCTCTGGGAATGCACACCCCGATGACTCAGTGCAGGTCCTTCCGTCCTCAGCCTCAGCGCGTTTACCACCCACCTAGGCTGCAACAGGACTTCGGCAGAAGACGCGGCCGGGGGAATCACAGAAGGCAGTCTGGGTCCCAAGGGGGTCAAAATCAGGGCCCCCCCAAACCACCTGCGGGACCCAAACCGAACTTTTGAGGGGACGCCCGAGGACGGCATACCAGTTCTTTCCCAGGATCCTTTTCCGCCTTTTTACAACCGCCTCTCTCATTTCCTCCGTGCTTGGGCCCAACTCACATCAGATCACTGGGTCCTGCTCACGGTAGAATTGGGATACCACCTGCAATTTATTTTGCTTCCCCCCCCCCATCCTCGTCCCTCTTCAGGGACCCCTCTCACGAGCAATTCCTCTCGCAAGAGGTAGGGACGCTCCTGACCATGGGAGCTATAGAGGAGGTACCAAAAGGCTTGAGGGGCGAGGAGGTTTATTCCCACTATTTTCTAATCCCCAAAGCAAAGGGAGGTCTGAGACCTATCCTAGACCTGCGAGGACTCAACAAATTCATGATTAAGTTGAAGCTCTGCATGGTATCCCTGGGGACCATCATCCCGTCCTTGGATCCTGGAGACTGGTATGCCACCCTTGATATGAAGGACACGTATTTTCACATCGCTATTTACCCACCACACAGACGGTACCTCCGTTTTGTGGTCAACCATCAACATTTTCAATTTACGGTCCTTCCGTTTGGCCTTTCTACAGCCTCACGAGTATTCACAAAATGCATGGCTGTAGTCGCCGCCTCCCTCTGTCATCGAGTACATGTCTTCCCGTATCTTGACAATTGGTTCATTTGAGGGACCTCCGAGACACAAGTCAAACGTTATGTGGGCATCATCAAGGACCTATTCAGGCAACTAGGCCTGATGATCAATATAGAAAAATCCACTCTAGTTCCCACTCAGAGAATAGACTTCATTGGGGCCATCTTGGACTCCTCTCTAGCCAGAGCCTGCTTACCACAGCCCCGGTTTCAGGCGATGGTATCAATTATCCAAGGCCTGCAAAACTTCGTGACAACTTCGGCTTGCACTTGTCTCGGCCTCCTAGGTCACATGGCGGCCTGCACGTTCATGACCAAACACACCAGACTACGCCTCTGTCCCCTTCAAACTTGGCTCAACTCGGTATACCACCTGGGCAGAGACAGCATAGACATGATCCTCACAATCCCCCCAAGCATCATAAACTCTCTGAACTGGTGGCTGTCGCCCGCCCTGGTCTGCACAGGATGCCTTTCCACCCGCCTCAACCTTCAATTGCCCTGACCACGGATGTGTCATCTCTGGGTGGGGGAGCTCACCTTGAGGATCTCCGCACTCAAGGCCTTTGGTCAGCTCAAGAACTGACCTTGCACATCAGCTGAGGGCAGTCTGCCTCACGTGCCAGGCGTTTCAAGAGCACATACAAGGCCGTTGTGTCGTCTGTGAACACTGAGACACAACGGCCATGTTTTACATAAACAAGCAGGGCAGCGCACGTTCCTCCCCCCCTTTGTCAGGAAGCCATCCAGCTCTGAGACTTTTGCATAGCCCACTTGATCGACTTGGTGGCGTCTTTTCTCCCAGGGGTTCAGAACGCTCTGGTGGATCACCTCACAGATCCTTTCTGTCTCACGAGTGGTCGATTCGTCCGGATGTTATCCATTCTGTTTTCCGGAAGTGGGGTTCTCCCTGCATAGACCTCTTTGCCTCCCGTGAAAACAGGAAATGCCATGTGTTCTGCTTCTTCCAGGGTCCCTTCCCCGGGCTCCCTATCGGATGCATTCCTGATACTGTGGACGAGCCATCTCCTTTATGCCTTTCCACCATTCCCGGTGGTCCACAGGGTCCTGGTCAAGCTCTGCAGAGACAGAGCACACCTGATCTTGATCGCTCCAGCGTGGCCGAGGCAACACTGGTACACCATGTTGCTTGACCTCTCGCTGGCAACCCAATCGCCCTGCCTCTTTGGCCGGATCTCATAACTCAGGACCACGGCAGACTTCACCACCCAGACCTGCAGTCTCTTCACCTTACAGCATGGTTGCTGCATGGTTAAGACAGTCCGAGTTACGCTGCTCTGCCTCGGTACAACAAGTACTCCTGGGTAGTAGGAAACCTTCCACTAGGTTAACGTATCTGGCCAAGTGGAGGCATTTCTCCTGCTGGTGCGAGCAGCATAATGCTGTTCCTACCGAGGCACCGGTTCCTACCACCTTGGATTACCTCTGGTCCCTAAAACAACGCGGCCTAGCGGTTTCATCAATAAAGGTGCATTTGGTGGCCATCTCTGCCTTCCACCCAGGGGAGAACGGCCGCTCGGTCTTCTCTCATCCCACGGTTTCGAGGTTCCTCAAGGGCTTGGAATGTTTATACCCACAGGTCCGCCGCCCCGCTCCAATCTGGGACCTCAGCCTAGTTCTAGCCAAACTTATGGCTGCTCCCTTTGAGCTTCTGGCAACCTGCTTGCTGCTGTACCTGTCCTGGAAGACAGCATTCCTCGTAGCCATTACATTGGCAAGACAAGTCTCCGAACTTCGGGCTCTCACGGTGGACCCCCCGTATACAGTGTTTCACAAGGATAAGGTACAACTGCGACCACATCCGGCCTTCCTCTCTAAAGTGGTATCAGCCTTCCGTATCAATCAAGATATCTTCCTTCTCATCACACTGAGAGCAGCAACTGCACTCCCTCGACGTCCGTAGGGCTGTCGCATTTTATATCTAGCGAACAAAGCCCCTTCGTAAAATGCCCCAATTCTTCGTCGCGGTAGCAGATCGAATGAAGGGCCTACCTGTCTCCTCCTAGAGGATTTCATCTTGGGTGACGTCATGCATCCGCACCTGCTATGACTTGGTTCATGTTCCAGTGAGCCACCTCATTGCACGTTCTACTAGGGCTCAAGCTTCATCTGCCGCCTTCCTGGCTCATGTACCCACCCAGGAGATATGTCGTGCAGCTACCTGGTCCTCGATCCACACCTTTGCGTCACATTACGCATTGGTACAACAATCCAGAGATGACGCGGCATTTGGCTCAGCAGTTCTACATTCTGCGACATCTCACTCCGACCCCACCGCCTAGTTAAGGCTTGGGAGTCACCTAATTGGAATCGATATGAGCAAGCACTCGAAGAAGAAAAGACGGTTACTCACCTTTGTAACTGTTGTTCTTCGAGATTTGTTGCTCATATCCATTCCAAACCCGCCCTCCTTCCCCTCTGTCGGAGTAGCCAGCAAGAAGGAACTGAAGGGCCGTTGGGTCGGCAGGGGTATATATTCACCGCCATAGCGGCGCCACTCCAGGGGGCGACCCAGCTGACCCACCGAGTGTTGCTAGGGTAAAAATCTTCTGGCGAACGTGCACGCAGCACACGCACACCTATTTGGAATCGATATGAGCAACACATCTCGAAGAACAATAGTTACAAAGGTAAGTAACCGTCTTTTTCATTAGTTAGACCCTACTTACTTTGTGATATTGTGAATCCCACAATATTAGGCTTCCACTGCAAATTCCACAATGGTAGCCTTGGCCGCTCGTTCTCAGGGCCCCTGCTCTAAGCTTTTCCAAATTACTGCAAATAATAAAGGTTCTTTATTACTTTTCTGCAATTTTTCATATGTTGTCTGCAACTCAGCCATAATTATTTGACAATCATCCCCCCCAATTCAAGTAAGGTCTTATTCGTTGAAGATTAAGTACAACCATTTTCTATCATCTGTGGCCATATAGCGCTATATTAAATCATTAATCTTGATTGCTGTAGTGAAGTCTCATGATGAATCTGATACGAAATTCAGAGCCCCAACTGTTAACTCATTGGAAGAAAATTTATTTTAGACAAATGTTTGAGAGAAGCTTCAGTTTGCAATATATGAAATATAAGTCATAAAGCATCTTACATGGGGGCAAATTGACTTCAGTGTCATTGTGCCCCCTTACTGTAGTGTTGAATGTGTCCCTGTACGTTATAAAGCCATGTCTACACTAGCACTTATGTCGGCAAAACTGTTGTTGCTCAGTGATGTGAAAAAAACACACCCCGAACGACATAGGCTTAGCCAGCATAAGTGCTTGTGTGTGCAGCACCATGTCAGCGGGAGAGCTACTGTTGCTCGTTGAGCTGGTTTTATTATGTTGATGGGAGAGTTCTCTGCCATCTGTATAATGCGGCTACATGAGCAATCTTACAGCAGCACAACTGTATCAGTACAGCTGTGCTTCTGTAAGCTTGTAAGCATAGACATGGCCTAAAATGCTCTCTTCTCCCCGCCCCCGCCCCATTAGGGGGTAATATGACAAGTCTTAGAAAAACACTAAAGTACTGTAAGTGGAGAATACAGTGTATCATGTAGGTGTGCTTTCTACAGAGGTGACTTTGAGCTCTAAGCTTTCAGATAAAAGAATTTACACTTCGGTGTGATGTAAATATGGCATTAATCTAAACAGCAACTCTTGAAACTATATCTTGCTAAAATGCTTCCATTCTGTTACTTTTATGGCAGGATGATGTGTTGCAAGTTGCAAGGCTTCTCAAACTGTGATTTTAAGTATATTTGTTTAGCTTGATGACTCTGTATGTAATACAGTTTTGTTTTGTTTTTAAAACCATTTGTTAGTGTGAAGATTGGGGTTGATTATTTTAAGGTTGGCCGCCATGTGGAGGCTATGAATGAATACAACAAGGCCTTGGAAATAGATGCCCAAAATGTTGAAGCCTTGGTAGCTCGTGGGGCACTGTAAGTCTTTTTTCCCCCTTCGTTGTTAAAGATGGATTCCAATAATCTATTTAAAAGATAAATTGTGACATTTTTTAAAATTTCTGTATTGCTTTTCCATTTTTATAGTTACGCAACAACAGGAAGCTTAAACAAAGCCATAGATGATTTTGAAGTTGCATTAAAAAACTGTCCAACCCATAGAAATGCAAGGAAATACCTCTGTCAGACACTTGTGGAAAGAGGAGGCCAGTAAGTGTTAAATTCTATTCTTTATGCGGTTATGAGCAGTTCAGTTTTTTCATGCTCTCTTTTTTTTATATTGAGCTGGCTAAATATATTGAAAAGGGAGTGTTTTATTTCCTTCCTGCCTGTGTGCCAACAATGAGAAGTCTGCAGGGAAAGCAGTTCAAGGTGTATAATCTGTTTACCGTCTTTCATGTCGTCCCACCCTACCACACATCAGTTTAAATCTCTCCTCCTTACTGGTTTTTTTCCCCTTCTCAGTACAGTTTAGCTGATGGGATATTAAACCTACATAACATTCTGTGAAATTTTTGGATGAATATTTTACAGGGCATTTTTATAACTTCTTTTAATACATTTTTACAACTATGCCATGATTTGTGTTTAATAAAACAAACTTCTGAATTAATTGCATAATAAATACTCAGAAAAACTGTTAAGAATTCCAGAATTAATATTCAGGAAAAAAATCAATCTTAGTAAACAGGAGACTCATTCAGAAGTAACAGAACATTTTATTCAAGAAAAACTGGAATCAAAGTTTGAAAGTACAGTACTACTGATGTTCAGGAAGTAATGACATGTCAGGGATGTTAACATCTGCATTTTTTTGAGTTCTTTTTTAATATGTATCAATCTGAGATGATCAGTATGATCAAAAACAAATTCTGTTTGTGTTGTATATATTTTTCATATGAATGTTAGGTTGGAAGAGGAAGATAACCTATTAAATGCTCAGAATTATTATAAGAGAGCTTTAATTTTGGATGAAACTTTTAAAGAAGCGGAGGATGCCTTACTGAAACTCCGTAAACATATGCAGGTGATTCTTTATTTTCTCTTAACTTTATCTACTACAATCAAAACTCATATTAAAAACATTGGGAAGGGGGAAATTATTTACTGGTTACTGTGTCTTATTCTCCTCTTTCCCCTCTTTCCAACACACCTGTCACAGTAAGTATTATGGCTGCATCTACAAAAAGCAAGGTGCCTGTGGATGGCTTGATCATTTCAGATGGGCGTGGGAAGCAACAGCACAGCAGTCGGATGCAGGGAAAGACCAGAACTCAGTAACTGTGTCTGATGAAGGGGAGGAGAAAACAACCTGTTCACACATGAGCGGGACTGCTGATACGGAATTAAGACTTTGGGTATGTCTTTACTACCCGCCAGATTGGCAGGCAGCGATCGATCCAGCGGGGATTGATTTATCGCGTCTAGTTTAGACGTGATAAATCAACCCCCCGAGCGCTCTCCCGTGGACTCCTATACTCCAGCGCCATGAGAGGTGCAGGCAGAGTTGACGGGGGAGCAGCAGCAGTCGATTCACCGCGGTGAAGACACTACACTAAGTCTAAGTACGTCCACTTCAGCTACATTATTCACGTAGCTGAAGTTGCATAACTTAGATCGATCCGCCTCCCTAGTGTAGACCAGGGCTATGTGTAGGGTAAAATCCCCAAATAGGTCAGTTTTAGACATATGCCAGAGGGTTGTAACTGGGAATATTCAAAGAGGAGCAGGGTAAGACTGATCAGGGCTAGCTCAAAAGGAAGACATTGTGTATCTTCATGTGGCACAAGAAAGATCTTAATTAAAGGCCTGGAGAAAGCTGGGGACACCATGTCACTGAACCAAGCAGTTATTTTCAGTTGATAATCCAGAATTCTGCTGAACTTGTTGTGAGGTGCAAATTAACAAGGCAGTTATTTAAAATGGAGAAAAAAATAACAATTAACCTAGGTCCAAGCTTTGGAGGAAATAATGGGGGAAGCAAGTTCCAGGGTTGTTTTTCTTTTCTCCCCTTCCCACAACATGTTTCCTGAGTGAGCCCCTGGGGTCTTCATGCCAAGCTCCTTTGTCTGTTGCCTCCTCTTTCTGTGGCTTTTTCATTTGTCTCCTTTACTTACTTTGCTTCCAAATAGGATCTAAAAGAGTGAATTAAAGTTAGAGAACTGGGGCACTGTACGCAACGCTTCTGTGCTGAAGGAAGTAAATAGACTGGGGTAGAAGTGTGCAGGCTGGTTTCTTTATGCAGGGCTTGATTGACACTGCTTTAGCAGATGGGGGAAGCGAGAACATAAAAAGGTTTTGTTGGAGGATGGGGAAAGAGGAGATTTATGGTCACCTTTATTAAAGCTAAATTATACTCACAGTATGTGGGCACTGCCAACATATTTGGCATTATCCAGAGAAAAGTATTGTTGCTGTAACAAGGAGGCTTACAATCTAGGTCTTGCAACCTAAGTCACAAATAAAAGTGATTTAAACAAGTGAAGGAAATGGTTTTACTCTCATTGCAAGTTATACTGATGGTGATGAGGGTCACTGTTGCAGCTGAGGAACATAAGGCTCTCTGTTCAGCAGTTTGTGTAAGTTTGCCCACAATAAATTAAGGGTTTCCCTTATATCATAAGGCAGTATCTCTTCTATGACCATTGCCAAGCCTTTGAGAACTGGTATCCAGAGACTTGCTGCTCACCCTGGACATGAATTCCAACTGTTTCAAACCATTTCAAACAGTACTATGTTAAAGTGCCTCAGGGAGATCTTAGTGCACACCAGCAAGGCCTACATGGACCAGTTAGCACCTTAGTGTTTTTTAGAAATTGCCTCCCACCCCGCCCCCACAGTGTATATTGTTGCACAATGTAGACAAGCCCTTAGAGAGCTGTAGGGTACAGGAGCCTATCCAGCTAAGAGCCTTAACTAGCATGCCTTTAATGATTGATTTGTTTAGTAACTGAAGGTTCGGTTACCTCTAAGTAAACCTTGGTTTACATGTCTGTCTGTCTGTAGCTGCCCTAGTAGAATGATATGAATTACAGTTCAAATGTAAAATACTCTTTTCCTGTAATACTGATTATATGTTTTTCTTCAATGCATTTTCTTCTGAACTGGACCGTTGCTGCTGTGTCTGACATCTGGTGCTGCTCATCAACAACCCCCCACTGGAACATGATATCTTATGTAATCATGCATCAAACTGGGCTGTGGTACAATTACAAAATGGTTTGTATCTGAACATGGCCACTTCCAACAACATTTTAAAATTGGATTTGTCATCACGTTTTATATACAAACTATAATACCATTTTCCCGATACGTTTCTCTCTGTTTCAATCTTCATTCACATAACTAATTTTGCTGTATTTTTCCTGCATCTTTTGGCCTGGGTCATGGGTACCAATGCAATGGCTGGTCATGTCTCTTCTTTAAATGTGATATTTACTGCGATATGGTCCTTATTACCATACTGATCATCACAATGATTAATGCCAAACTCCTGCACAATCAACTTCTATTTGGTTAATGTAACATCTTCATCTGGAAATCTTGGTATTGTATTCTTTGTTGTGTGTATATATATCTTCTTGTGGTGGGGGGGGGTGGGATTTGGGGAAATATTGGATTAACATACTGTTACTTTTAATATGATTTTTTTGATGTCTGGGTTCAAAAAAGAAATCTTTGGAAATGAGGGAGAAGCAAGCGGCAAAAGAAGAGAGACAGAAGGAAAAGAAAATAGAAACAAGTGCACAAAAACTGCGTAAACTCTTAAAAGAAGAAAAGAGGTAACCCTATTATATTCAATATACTACGTCTTAATTAAAAAATCTACTGCTGATTAGAGCCAGAGCATCAGCATCACTTGTATGAAACATAAGTAAGTAAACAGCAGTTAGCATCCAGTTGCTGAAATGGGTGATCCTTCTGTTCCTGTTATTGCTAAGCTTCCTTTTTACATTAGTGATTCATACTTAGATTCCATTTTCTTAACAGGTAACAGGTAGATCAGGCAACAGTTAATAAAGGAATAAACTGTGTCGTTTTTTTAAATAAAGCTACTAAACAGCCACTGATACAACATGGATAAATTTCAACATGCTGTTTTCTTCCCCTGCCCTTTTTACTCGGGTTAATGGCATAAAATAACCTCTGTCAATAGTTCACTAGCTCCTGCTGCTCAGTCCCTGTATAAAGTTGTAATCCCATCTATTTGACATTAGAATTGCTTCTACAGCAACAAGTAGTGAGGTTATTGAAGCAGGATTATGCCTAAAAGAGCGAATGAACAGATAAGCCCCTTGAAGAATCCATTTTCATATAGCTTCATTAGTTAAAAAATAAAAGTTTAGTTAGGTAGAACTAACAAGTTAATGTTTCCCCCAAACTTTCCTATGAGGTGTTCTTTACTACTTCACCTGGATTTTTGCAGGGGGAGTATATGGAAATAATACTTATCTGCCTAAATGTGTATTTAGGAAGTAGGATGGGATACTCAACCAGAAGAACCCTTCTTGTAATGCCAAGGCCACAAAGAGTCTGATCGTTAAAATCCTCCCTACACAGGAATGTCACTTGAAATCATGACAATTCTACATGTGCAAAGCCTGCCAGATTGGGCCCAGTAAAACTTCTTGTCACTAGTGGTTTGTGAATATTAGTCAGATCTGACTGCAATCCAGGATCTCCCCTAAACTCGTCTAAAGATCTCCCTCCTTTTGAGTCACGGTGATGGTTTAAATATTACTTTAGGTTATTTCAAAGTTCAAAGTGTTTTTTTTAATTGCAGTAGCATATTTGAAGCTTGCCAACTAAGGTACTTCAAGAATATGTTCTACACAGGACCCTATACAATCCTGTGTCCTTCCCAGCTGATCCACCACACTTTAAGTGGCTGAAATATACATAAGAAAATATTTTTTAAAATACTGTGTGGCTAAAAGGTTCTCTCCATGTCCCAGTGAGGGTTTTATTAAATATTTGGTCTTGGAGCTGTGTTCCAGGGACCTTGAAAAGGACAGAGCTTTGCCAGAAACTTGCAGAATCTATAGATGATTCTGGTGGTGGTGATGTCTCATAGGTTAATTACATTTTTAGGCTGAAGAAGAAAAGGAGAAGATCAACTTCTTCCTCTTCCTCCTCCTCAAGTGATTCCTCATCTGATGTATCAGTTTCATCCTCTTCCTCCTCTTCTGATCACAAAAGGCACAAGAAAAGGAGTAGAAATCGGTCAGTGTCCTCTCGCAGCTCCAAAAAACATTCATCTAGGGTTTCTTCGCATCAGCGAGATCAGAGTAGGAAAGATGAATGGTACTCGCCCCCAGCTGATACTTCTGCTTCCTTTCTTAACCAAAAATATGAAATGGAAAAACTGCTGGAGCGGCAGGACAGATTAGTATATCAAAAGACAGAGGTGAGAGAGAGACAGTGTTCTCTATCGAGGACTTCTGCTGATGAAGAAGACACTTTTGGAGGTAGGTCTGAAGATTCAAGGGATTCTTATGGTAGCTCCAAGACTCAGTCAACCAGCAGCAAAAATGAAAAACAGGGTAAAGCAGACAGATCCTTCTCTAATAAGAGGGGTTCCTCAGGTTCGTATCACTGGAAGTCAGATGATAAAATCAATACGCATGACTTTAGAAAGTTAGAAAAGGAAGTAGCAGGGAGAAAAGAGCAGTTTAGAAAGCGTGGTTCCAGTCAGAGCATGTATTCCACTTCTCCAGCAGAGTCAGATTACTCAGGCAAGTCAGTAGAAAAGAATAAACAGTACAGCAGCACTTGGTTATGTGAGTACAGTGGAAGTGATGATGGTAGCAGACGTGAGTTAATCCAGAGTACAAATGAAAGGAGAGAATATAATAACAGGGACCGTAGTCATGGGAAAGCTACTGAAGCAAAGGAGCTGGATGAGGAAACTACACTCAATGGTAAAGGGCAATCAGAAAGTGGTGTTAAAAAGAGCCTGCCCCAGAACTTACTCAACATATTTAATCAAATTGCTGAATTTGAGAGACAAAAAGGAAGTAAGCAGAAAAACCAATAAAGTACCTGAGAAAATGTTGTTACGCTGGATACAGTTAAAGGATTTTCTTTAGACCTTGAATTGCTATTGAGCTTGTGTCCTTAAAATCTGTATGAAAAATGAACAGAACAGAGTCTGTTTTTCTGTCTTGCAAATGTTTAAAGATTGGTATTAGTCAGGTTACAAGAGATCCTTTTGACAGACAGCTTTATGCAAGAGTATCATGTTATATATCAGACAACTTTTAAGAGCGTAGGATCTGAGTGGTTTTTTTTTTTGTTTGTTTTTTTAAATTTAGGATACTCATGTATAATTAACATTGTTTATAACTAGGTGATTGGATGAAAACTTTGCTCATTGCTACCTTAAAATATAGCTAACTGGCATCAAGTTTGCACTTTAAAACACACCGGTATCTTTTCTAAGATACAAAAATGTAACACAATCGTATAATTAAACCTAATTTTTAGCTGTTGAAAGGAATTATTTGACTGAATGATGCACATGTGCCAGCAATGTATATAACTTTTGTTTAACGATTTAATCATTAAATTTTATTAAAATTTGCTCATTTTGTTTAATGCCACTTTGTCTGACTTTGTTGAATTTCTAGTCTCTTTGGTTTTGTGCACCACTATAGTAAATCCCATCCATAGCTCTCATGGTGCCCTACAGCCATGAATGAATGAAGTCGTCCTGACAAGCAAGGTATTATATCCATTTTACAGATGAGGAAAGTGAAGCAGAGGTGCATGCTTGACACTGGTGCTTCTGTCTTAAAATTGTCTTCAAAAGTTTTTTTTGAGACTAGTTTCAGGAAAATGGTGGTGTTGGGCTACTACTGCCTGCCAACCCAGCGCCCCCTCAGTTCCTTCTTACTGCCCATGACGGTTGTTGGAACTGTGGAGCATGGCATAGCTGATCTCCACTTCCCTAGGTCTTTACTTCTTATTTCTCTAGTTAGTTTTGTATTATAGTTGTTAGTAGTTTCTAGTTGTAGTTAGTTAGTGTATATAGTAGTTGGAGGAGGGGGTTTCTCCCCTCCCTCCTTCGCGGTACCCGGGCTCATGCCTAGGTCGCTGGGTTTCAAGCCCTGCTCGGCCTGTCTTAAGGCAATGCCTACGGAAGACCCCCACGACTCCTGCCTGAAGTGCCTGGGGGAATCCCATCAAACAGATAAGTGCTGCGTCTGTAAGACATTAAAGCCACGGACAAAAAAGGAGCGGGACTTTCGTTTGAGGCAGCTCCTCATGGAAGTGGCACTTAACCTGGTGCCCTTGAGCCCAAGCGGAGACCCGATGCCATTGGCCCGAAGCGCACCTCTGGCACTGGAACAACCCGGCACCCGGCAAAGACTCCCGGCAGCGGACGTCTCCGGTACCGCAGCCAGCGCAGCACTGCTTGTTATCTCCGGGGTCTAAGAAGCAGCGCAAGCAACCTGCTGCTCCTGCCCAGTCACAGGCACTGCCTGTGGCCCCCTTGGAGCAACGTCCCGTACTGGACCACCTCGCGAATGCTCCAACTCCGGCACCATCGATTCCAGCGCTGCAAGCACCATTGAGTCCGGTGCATATGAGTTCCCCAGTGCACACCGTGCTTGAGCTCAGTCTGCTGTCTACCCCGGAGACCTTTTCTACAGCCTGCAACTTAATCGCACTCACCGAGTCAGGACCTTGCAACCTCTGGCACCACTGGTGCGGTCTATCCCATCGATAGGGAAGCCCGCTATCGTGCGCCCTCCATTGCAGACTGGGATGTCTCAGCACCGCTCCAGATCGCAGTCCTGATCTAGACGCTGGTCCCGTGCACGGCACTGCTCACAGTCCCAGCACCAATCATCATCTCGGTGCTGGTCGTACTCGTGGCACTGCTCCACCTCGAGAAGATCCCCTTCCCAGTACGGTAGGTACCGGTCAAGCTCCTGGCACCGATCTTCGCAGAGTAGGTCCTGGCGCCGTTCCACCCAGGGATCTTCATCGGTGTCCAGATCTCCTTCCTGGTACCAGTATGATTGTCGGTCCCGGTTCAGGTCTCGGCGCTGACCTCCGTCTCTATGACATGGTCCATCGACGCGGGATAGTGCAACACAGCACAACCAGTCAGCCCCACTTTGGCCTTCCCGCCCTAACTCGAGGTCATCCCAGGTGGAGAGTGACTACCCCACCTATGACCAGGATGTGGACTGAGAGGGTCAATGGCAGGACGAGGGACAGGATCTTGCTCAGGGTCCACTGCAATGGTCCTTCTGGACCCCTTGGGCATACCACTAGGCCCAAGGCATCCTCTCCAGGGCTTCTCATTCTGCTCATTCAGAACCCCAAGTCCCGGATACCATGGTCAGCCCCGCCCCCCCTCCCCCCCCCCCAGGGGACGCAGAGACCGCGGCCCTGCAGCCAACTCAGGCACATGCTTCTAGTATGGAGAACCTGGGACAGCTGGACCTTCCTCAGCAAGACTTGCCCCAGGAACCATTAGTCCTGGGGCTGTCATCCTCTTTGTTGCCTGACGAAGTTCTGGGCATGACCTCCTCTGGCCCACCACCTATAGACCTCTGTGCGCACCAAGACTTGCTGCGTAGGGTGGCACAAAACATGAACCTCCAGGTGCAGGAGGTGGTGGAGGTTGAGGAAAAGGGGGGGGTGGGGCGCTACAGGAAACTTTTTCACCAGACAAGATTTAATTTTTTTATATATCTTATACTCTGTGTGTGTGCGCGCGCGCGTACACACACACACAAAGTTTTTTAAACAAAATAATACTGTGCACAGCAATGATGATAGTGAAGCTTGGTTGAGGTGGTGAAGTCAGAGGGTGGATTATTTCCCAGGGAATGCCTTACTGCTAAATGATGAACTAGCATTCGGCTGAGCCCTCAAGGGTTGACACGTTGTTAATGTAGCCTCACTCTACAAGGCAGCACAAATGGAGGGAGGGGAGACAGCATGGAAGACAGGGACACACTGTGTGAAAGAGATGCGCATTGCCCCTTTAAGTATGCTGCCTTTTGAATAGATCAGCAAGTTGAGACAGCAAAGAATCCTGTGGCATCTTATAGATTAACAGACGTTTTGGAGCATGAGCTTTCGTGGGTGAATACCCACTTCGTCGGATGCATGTCATGGAAATTTCCAGGGGCAGGTATATATATATATGCAAACAACTAGAGATAATGAGGTTAGTTCAATCAGGGAGGATGAGGCCCTGTTCTAGCAGTTGAGGTGTGAAAACCAAGGGAGGAGAAACTGGTTTTGTAGTTGGCAAGCCATTCACAGTCTTTGTTCAATCCTGAGCTGA